>NW_017300350.1:75220-77352 GCF_001594075.2 Trachymyrmex cornetzi | reverse complement strand
CACACACACACACACACACACACACACACACACACACACACACACACACACACACACACTTATATGTGGCTTTCATGTCAACTGGATCATCAGCGTGCCTAAAAATCAAAGCAATGAAAATAAATCAACGAATAATACGAGGCTCAAAAGATTAATAAATCGTATCAGAAAAATAAAAGAGCTACAAGCCAAAGCTCTTGCTAAATTTATAACACTGAATGTTCAGTGCTGTAAATTTAATGTAATGTAATTCATTAGATTACATTATACGATAATTCGCTAGATAAATTCCTGTTGAATTATTGAACAGGCATCCATACATTCTTGAATTACTATAACAAGAATTTATTTAGCGAATTATTGTATGTAATGAATGTCTTAAGCTGAACATATTGTTAAACCGATATATGCGAATTTACAATTCTTTTTCATACAGTAATGCGTTTTAACACTAAGGAAGATATCTTATCGAAGGATCAAAACATTTGTTTATTGTAGTATATTAAATTTATAGCTGTACATCTTGCTCTGGCTCGTAGGCTTTTATTTTACTGAGGAAAATAAATGTTCAAGGTCTAAAATAATTCGTATATGAATGTACTTCCGAAAGAAACGCCTTTTGAAGAATCCAATATAATGGATCCAATATGGCGCCGAGAAGCGATGAACATTACAAGCAAATTTAACACTTTCTTAATTAAACCACTGTTCTCATCTAGTTGTTCTTAAACTTTAGAGATTTAATAATAAGTATAGGGCTACAAGCCAAGCAAGGTCTTATTGCTGAGTTATTATGAAACAAAAGTTTATTATAATAAATGTTTCGACCCCAATTGGGTCATTCTCAATGTTGAAATTAATACAATTTGAAATCAACGACTTATTTGAAAAACAACTTCCTAATACATATGATAAGATTTATCTTATACTTATTATTAATTTTATAAATTATTTGAGCTTTTTTCTTATTATTTTTTAGAGATTTAAGTTCTATAACCTTTAATTCTATTTTTTTAAATTCTTTTCAAGCTCTTAAAGGAATCCTAAAGCCGTCTGTATTACCGACTATAAATCAATAATTTATGTATAACAAATATTTTTTTCTTTTTCACAGATTGGAAAATCCTTTTCCAGGATTAAAGTATACGCATTAATATGTGTTTGTGAGGTGAAGTTTATGCCGAGAAAGACCAAAAATTTCGAAATTGATATATCTTTTACTATTTCTTAGTGTAACATGGCGTCTCAAGCTGTTAAGTGACAACATTTGCTTGATACGAAAGTTTTGCAACCTGCTGTACCTACGAAATAATTCACATACAGGTAGTTTGCACGAACGTTGAGTTCTTAGAATTAGACGCTTCATCGCGACGAATTTGTTATACGAAAATTGACACGAATGTACGACTGCGTGTATTATAGGTTGCGTGAGATATTGGTGTGGTAGTATATAAAAACATATTGATGCGCGGCGCGCGGCGCGACCTCTGGTGACTTCGTCGGAGTTCGAGCTTCGCTTTAGGATCCCCTTAAACATCCTATTAGGTGTTTAAGGGCTTAATGTTTAAAGGTGCCTTTTCATATTGACGCTCGACTCTCATTTTAGCGTCAAAACAGATCACGTGATAAAAATTGACGAATATCAAGCGTCAATTACGATCACGACCTATTTTAACGCTAAAAAAATGAGCGTCGAGCGTCGGCATGAAAAGGTATCTTGAGAGAATAGAATCCTAATCGTTTTCAAGCGTTTCAAGTCAATTAGGATCAGTATACAATGCACAATGGTTTAATCAAGAAGAGGCGTATTTTTGTTCTTATACCACGGTAGTGTTTGGAGTGTTTCGGGCTGTAACGTCACAAATAGATATCACTATCGAAAATGATATTTCACTACCACTATGGAAACATCAAAAATACACTTGTGTTATTTGGGAAAATATTAAAACACACACATATATATATATATACAGGGTGGGGAAAAAGTATGGAAGCAAACAATTATTTCCGAAACTATTCATTTTTCGACAAAATGTCTTAGACATAATTTTTATGGTATGAAAAGATGTATTATGTGGCATAGACGGCATGACCTTGAAATGACCCTTACGAGCTGCATACAAATAACGTAA
>NW_017300350.1:62791-75171 GCF_001594075.2 Trachymyrmex cornetzi | reverse complement strand
TTACGTTATTTGTATGCAGCTCGTAAGGGTCATTTCAAGGTCATGCCGTCTATGCCACATAATACATCTTTTCATACCATAAAAATTATGTCTAAGACATTTTGTCGAAAAATGAATAGTTTCGGAAATAATTGTTTGCTTCCATACTTTTTCCCCACCCTGTATATATATATATGTTAATATTTTAAATTTCGTGCTCTATTACAATAAAAAGTATCTAAAACGCAGCGTATGTTCGCATCGCAGTATTTCGTAGCTATGACAAATTTCCTAATCTGAATAGACGTCTACTTTAACGATGGATCTTCTGATATCTGGATATTGTCAGTATCATTCTGGCATAGCATGTACTGATCAATGTTCAGGATTATGTTATCCATCACTTCACTTGCAGCGGCGAGCTCGAACGGTAACTTTCCCGTCCAAACGAGTGGCCTTCATTCGGACACGTTGCAATTGGATACGTTGCAATTGGATACGTTGCAATTGGATACGTTGCAAATGGATACGTTATACTGGACACGTTAATATTGGACACGTATCACATGGACACGTTAATATTGGACACGTATTGTTTGGACACGTTAATATTGGACTAATCCTAATCCTAACCCTAACCTAACTTTAACCCTAATCTAACCTAGGATCCTATATTAACGTGTCCAAGTGATACATGTCCAATATTAACGTGTCCAAGTGATACGTGTCCAATATTAACGTGTCCAAGTGATACGTGTCCAATATTAACGTGTCCAATATAACGTGTCTATTTACAACGTGTCCACTTAGAATGTGTCTAATTGTAACGTGTCCAAATGAATCTCTCCCGTCCACAACAGGATACCACAAACACGCAAACGACCTCACCGGTTTGAGTGTTTGGGTCCTACCAAGCTAACGCGTTAGTATCGATAATCTCACAACCACAAATGAAAATGGCCGTGGCTACTTCTGGTTGGTCGTGGTTGGATAATGAAAATAAGGCCTAAGATGTCGCATGTAATGTTCATCGCTTTTCATCCATATTGGATCCGCCATATTGGATTTTAAAAAAATGTTTCCTTCGAAATTATATGCATGTACGAATAATTTGAGACATTGAATGTTTATTTTTATTGCGCTGATTTTTGGACTCACAGGTGATCTGATTGACGTAAAACGTCTCGTATGTACAGAGCGTTCCATTATAATTACTCCAAGCAAATATCTTGAAAAATACGTAAAATACGAAAAAATGTTTCAGACGAAAGCAGAACGGTTTTAAGGGGGACGTATTTTGGTTATGTTGTTTTTCTTTTAGGTGGAGGCGTCAAAAAGATATAAACATCACCTCCACTTTTTAAAATGGAATTATATGATTTTTTTTACCTAATACGATTCCTCTAATCATTCTGTAAATAAGGGTGGCACCCAGTTGGACACCGCTCAATTGAACACGAGCCACTCACAGCGCTTGAGACTACAGAGCTCCTAAGCACCGGTCGCTGTGATTGGTGGTGTCCAATCGAGCCGTGATCAATCGGGATCATCTCGTAAATAAGAGTATTAAGATAAAAATGTAAAAAATCAGTAGTTTATGAGATACATTATATTTTATTCTGGCACATTATGGCATAAAATTCCTGGTAGTAAAATGTTAGCAATTTGAGCGCAAATTAGCAGCAAACTCGATCAGATTTTGATTACAAAACCATAACCATCTGTGTCCGCATTTGGCTGTAGATTTATCGATAAAACCTGTTGACATGGGGTGCTTTCCAATTGCAATATCCCTAGACACTTTCATGCACACGGCGACACAAGTTGCGTTCCAATTGGCCATTATCGTCGACACAACACTACACATCCGTACTCAATCGAGAGCTGTGTAAGCTTGTGTTTTCTAGTGACAATTACATGTTACTAATTGCGGCGGCTATAAATGAGGTTGGAAGACGTTGAGTGGCCGGTTTACTTTTTTTTTTATTTAATATGGAAAAAGCTACATTTAATCTAACTCCATCCGAAACGGATCTCAACCGTGCACAGCGTACACATTCTGTTTCAATTGAATCGTGCACAACGTTACATTTTGTGT
Source organism: Trachymyrmex cornetzi (assembly GCF_001594075.2). NCBI lineage: Eukaryota > Metazoa > Arthropoda > Insecta > Hymenoptera > Formicidae > Trachymyrmex > Trachymyrmex cornetzi. Next base: position 73,094 of record NW_017300350.1, on the reverse strand, counting down.
ACGTTTGTGTTTAGATGTGTTAAGCAATTGGAAAGCATCAATGCTTTGCCAGTAGATTGCTGACAAAAACCGAGCAGAGTCTGCTAACATAATCTGACAACAAATTACGAACAAAAATCATTACATTCATGTCAGTTGCAAATAGGGACATTATTTTGCTACTGTGCATCTTCGGAAATACAGTACTTTGTCTAATTCCACCATGCAAAAACCGAGCAGAGCCTGCTGATATAACCTGACGGCAGATTAGCTGCAAAAATCGAGCAAGATATCATTTTCATTTAAATCGATCTGGTTTCTTATAAGAAATTTTGCGTACATATACATATATAAACAGTTATATATCATTTCCTAGACATAACGGTCATAAAAAAATGGAAACAGTTTAGAATTTGACTGGTATCACAAACCAACCTTTTCAGGTAGATACCTGAATTATTTATCTGCACACTCTATGGCTAAAAAAAAGGCATAGTGATGGGCATGACTGACAGAATGGTACTACTTTCAGATCCTAAGTTCTATAAAAAAATAGGCTTATAATTAACACATTATTAAAAAATGATTATCCGATGGAATTTATTTTTGAAACAATTTCCACAAGATTAAAGTATTTATTCTCTAAACATAGTTCTGTGGAGACTGAACTGAATACTTCTAATGACAATAATAATATAGAAAGGGTTTCTTGGTTTTTGATATCATATAATTCGACAAACGCGGAAAAATTTATAACTATTTATCGTAGGAACGAAAACCTAAAATCACACACACAGCATTTTTTAGTAATAATAAATTAAATAAATTTATAAAAGTACAAAAAGACGTTCTCCCAAAGAATTCGAACAAAAATGTCATATATAAAATTGAGTGTAAATATTGCGATGCAACTTACGTAGGTCAAACAAGTAGGAGATTAAGTACAAGGATTGTAGAACATCGCAATCACATAAATTGGAATACAAATAGCCAATCTGTTGTCACGGATCACAGATTGAAATACAATCGCGAATTCGATTAGGAGTATGGACTTAACTTATGATCTGATACAGATGGACTATATCATGCTTATGCATTCATGTTGAATAATTTGACATAATTTATATTTCAAGATAATTTAGAAAAAACATAAAACATACAGTACAGGCAATAGGAGTCAACGCTGGTTATCAATTAGCGCAATTCTTCTTAATACTAAAAATATAAACTTTGATTTTGAACGTTTTTACTCATGGTTCGAGTCTTCATCAGCAGTCTTTCCCTCTAGCGTAACGGTTGGGTATTGCATAACAAAATATCTCCAACATTTTTTCTCTCAAAATTGAACCGTTAACTGTTGCGAGGTAAGTCATATACTCACAAAGTTAGAAAGCTGAGTAGCAATGAGAACTCAAACTAAAATTATATAAATGATTAAATTATCGTATGTATAATTTAAAAATTAATAATCACCTCATCTCACACAGTCGACGCTTCTACACTGATCAATGAATCTCTCTTATGCAACATTTTGTAACTCGTTAATATGTTAAAAATTATCGTCAAATTTAAAAAATAATAACTGCGAGAACAATATGTGTTTTGTCATTTCGACAGTCGGTTAAATAATGATTGCTAAACAATTAATATAGCGGTCAATTTGAAGATAAACAAACTAAAGTTTATGACAAGTGTGTATTATATTACGAACAAACCTTAAAGTTTATTAAGAATCTCAATGTACGCATGATTTAAGCCAACGGTATCATGTAGATTTAGCCCATTGATCTGTCGATTAATGTGCATTATCTCCGATATTAACCTTTTGTTATAATAATTCTCTACATCCAAAATCTACGTTTTGTCAATCAAAGTCATGATCGTTTTGCAACCTATGCTCTGTAATCACTGAATGAGTGGATGTTTGATTATGGATATGCTTTTAGTGTTCAGAAAGTCTGGTTTTTAATTTTCTCCCTGTTTGTCCCACATAGGAAGCATCGCCATCACAACAATTGATCTTGTAGACTACATTCCTTTTTAATTCATTATTTAAAGAATCTTTATGAACCTTAATAAACTGATTCAATTTGTTCAAACTAAAAAATAAAATCCTATGGCAAACCCCATTAATTGCATTCTTAAATTTATTCGATATCTCTTCTAAATATGGTATGGAAAACCATTTAACCCGTTTTTTAGGTAAGTTGTTATTTGATTTTTTAGCTGAACAAGAATTCAATTTATTTATTAATGTTTTAACTCTTTTTTTTTCATTAATAGTATCGAATATAAAATCCAATGGATAATCGTTTTCCAAAAGTATCCTCACAACAAATTCAAGATTTTTTTTGTGAAATTGTGGATGTGAGATATAAAAAACTTTATCTACTGAATTGAATATCATGCCCTTCTTTTGCGAAATTGGATGCTGAGACAAAAAATTCAAAAATCTTCCTGAAAACATTGGTTTTTGATACTAGTCAAATATCAATGAGTTATTTTTTTAAATTATGGTTGTGTCCAAAAAATTAAGAGTTACCACCCAATTCCAAAGTGAATTGTAACCTTGGATGGAATGAATTGAATTTTTCGAGAATAGAATCGATTTTAGAATTTGGTAAACAAAGAACGATATCATCTACATATTGTTGCGCCCGTTATGCAAGATCGCACTTGTATAGCAACGCGCGCGCCAAAGCCGCGGAAATGAACAGACTCAAGGGTTTTTAAAGTATGGAAAACAGGAAGTCGTTTATTGAGCTACGTCAACTCCACGAAATCGTCCGTACAGAATACCGTATCGTAAAATGTAATATCAGTGGAGAAGCACGTCCGAGCGTTCTGACTTCTCCTCAATATCTGACAGCCGTCTTTTATCAACAACCGCACGGCGTCCTGACAACGTGACACCACGGGTGTCCGCATAGCACGGCATGCGACGGGCATAACAATATTTATAATAAAATGGTATATGATATTGAATATTGCTCAACACCCAATTCTCCAAATCCATCATAACTAAGTCAGCAACAATCGGAGAAAGTGGTGAACCCATAGGCGTTCCAAAAATTTGTTTATAAAATTGACTGTTAAAAGTAAAATAAGTTGAATCCAGCACTAAGCGAACAGCTTTGATAAATTCATTTTTCGGTAAATTACAATTCTTGCAAATAAAGTCCCATCTATTGGAAAGAACGTCTATTGCTAGATCCGTTGGAATGTTGGTAAAAAGTGATATTACATCCAACGACACCAAACTAAAACCACGATCAATTTTAATGTTTTTTAATTTCTGAACTAATTCAAAACTATTCTCGATGTTACTAGCAGCTTTAGGTATGCTTTTGACAATCAAACTATGTAAGAACGCTGCCAAATTATATAATGTACTATCCAAAGAAGATATGATGATTCTGAATGGGCAGTTTAGTTTATACACTTTTAACAACGCATAAGCCCTAGGAATGTTACCATCGTTACAATAAAGTTGTCTGTACGTTGATTCAGAAATGTAATTTTATTTTTTCCATCTTACCAACAGTTGCTTCAAGTTATTGTTAATTTTACTCGTAGGATCCTTAAGAATTTTCATGTATGTGTCTTCAAGCATTGTTTTAACTTTTTCGATATACATGTTTTTGTCCAGTGCAACCGTTAAATTACCTTTGTCAGCTTTAGTGAAAATAATGTTTCTATTATCCTTTAAAAATTGCTTGATTAACAGTGTTGTTTTTTTAATGTTTTGACAACAAAATTCTTTTTATATTTTAAGACTGAGCGATAATAAATTTACTTCATAATTTTATGCATAATATTAATGCGACGTTTAAAATTTTGATTTGTTGTTTAAATTTTCTTTTTGACTCAGTAATTTATTCATTAATTTATATTTGTAACTATTCTTTCGTTAATCAATTCTTGTATTAAATTATATTTCTAACTTTTACAACGAGTGATTATAAATTACTACATCATTTTACGCATAATGTTTTACGCGTAATGTGCAACGCGTTAAATTTTGACTGGTTATTCTAGATTTTCTTTTTGACGCTTTAATTCTTGTATTAAATTATATTTTAAACTATTACAATAATTTTCTGTTCTTATATTTATTATATTATATCTATAACGTGATATTATATATGTTAAATATGTTACATACGTTATATATGTTAGAATCAGCAACTCAGTACGAATGTACTGTCTTTTATATTTATATTTATTATGACTAGACTGCGGAACTTTATGCAAAATACTTAACTGAATATTAACTATCGGACAGTTTTAGCAGTCAATCGTTGTTCGTTAAAGAGTTATTAAAAGGTGAAGTAAAAAGATTGAGATTGCCATCTGTAAATTTACAAAATTGCAAAATATGCATTTTATGCAAAACATTCAGTTAAGTATTTTGCATAAAGTTCCGCAGTCTAATTATGACTTATTGTTTTCCGTCGATCCAACCTTTGTTTTTCAATTTAAACGTTTCGTTAGACATATTTGTCACTCCGGATGGCTTGGACGGAGTTCAAACAAATCTACATAAAATATGATTAGTTGTGAATATTAATATATCATCCAAAGTTTTATGATGAGATTTGGCGATTGTGGGTGAGTTACTCGTTGCTTTATTGGTTGAATTAAAATATCTTAAGTATATGAATTTAAACAGATCACACTACAGTTTTGGCAACCTGTAAGTGACTCTACCTTGACCGTTCGCGAAATCTAGTATGGATTAAGAAGATTGCTGATGAAGATTCCAAAGAGAATCGAAACGTTCAAGATTTTTCAAGATTTCAAATAAAGATGATATAACACTTCGTATGGATTAACAAATTTATTTGTTAAAAATTTGTAAAAATTTTATTGCGCACCTCCGTTCGCGCTGACTCTCATTAGTCCAGATTTAGTTTGCTTTTTGTTATTTTAAGGAGAGAGAGTCCTTGTTTAACATATTTATTGTTATATATCATTATATGTAATATATAATATATTTATATATACTGGTGTGAACTGGAAACAATCAATATAGTTTTATTGCTAAAATATTATTGATTAGCTTCACATTTCAAAAATACACATGAGAAAGTTATAAAATAGAAAGTCAAAAAAATATTTGGAGATTCAGAAAGCACACTACGAAAGAGCTTTGGAATCTCTAGGATATTTGTCTATTCGATTTATATATGCTAATTCTCATAGGACTCTTGGGCAATTTCTTCTTACAAGAAGCAAGTCCATCTCGTGGCGATGCCGTATATGAAAATGATAGATCTTGCTGGGTTTTTGCTCTCAATTTGCTGTCAAGTTATGTCAGCAGGCTCTGTTCGGTTTCTGCTCGCAATCTGTTATCAGGTTATGCAGCAGACTATTCGGTTTCTGACATCAATTTGCTGGCATAGTATTAGCAGACTTTGTCATATTTTTGACAGCAGTTTGCTGACAATGTCTGATAGTACAAACTCTGTGTACAATTTGTTGCTTTTCTGCAATCAAAAATTGGTAGCAAGCTCTACTCGAAATCTGTCTCCGTAGGCTTTGCTTAGGGACCTTAATACTTTTATATGCAGAATAATTAGAAGAATTATGTTATGTAAAAAAACTATATTACATCTAAGAAATTTTAAATAATCTTGACTTGACCTTAAGGACATCTTTTCAAGATTAATTAAGATCACTATTTTTCTCCCTGGTAACTGAGCAATTTTTATCTGTTTTTATTTGAAACAATTTTGCCTTAAACTTAAGGATTTTGAGACATTGACTGAATGGATTAAAATGGACCACTCTGTATGTATCTGTATATTGTATAATGTATATGTATACACATACACGATTTAATATCTTGTACAAGAGCGACACTTTTTAATGTTGAACGTCGCATTTTAGTTATATATACATGTTCACGATATCATCAGCTTGATCATTATCATTCACAATTACCCTTACATATCATCATACTTTCCAGACCAATCTAGTTGGCAGCTCTCCTTTCAGGGAGCGACTCGGGAGCAACCGTCTGCCAGAGAAACCGAGACCAAGGTTTGAATATGTTTACCTTGATGATTTCAGCATTGTTGCTTTGCGCCAATCTTTAACTGCATAGTTTTGCGGATTCCTCTTTTGTTCTTTTTTTTCAGTGGACTATTTCAAATTGGTGTGTCAATAATTTTTATTCTTGCTTGGTTTATCATGTACGAGTATTCGCTGGAGCGGGATACTTTTGCATCACATTATGTTTAACTGGCTTATTGATTTTGCGAGGCATACATTATTTTACTAATGCTACATATTTTCAGTGTACATTTGATGTTAAGTAGGACTTACTTGTAGTAACTCCAGTACAAGAATATATTTGATTTGAATGAAAATGGAGAATTAAAGAGCAATCTCTATTGAAAAAAATCATGTCACAACGTTACATGATGGAATTATGTAATTAAAACATGTAAATCACGTAACGAATTATTCCAAATCAGTACGTGATGTTTTAAAATTATGTAATTTGAAAAATCACATGATATTAGAAATAATTTTATCCATCATGTGATTTTATAGTTATCGAATTTTAAAGAATTGAATGATAGAAATAGAAGGAAAAAGAATATATATCATCATGTGACTTTTTAAATTACGTAATTAAAAAAAATTATGTACTGGTTTGGAACAATCCATTACGTAATTTACATGTTTTAATTACATGATTTCATTATGCAACTATATGACGTGATTTTTTTCAGTGGGGACAGTTAATGCTGAAATGCACACGATGATAATATGAAGCATGAACATGACATAATCACTAAACTATTCTTTGATGCTTTATTAGAATTTGACATTGTTTTATAATGTGTATATATTCCGTATATTAAATCAATTTTTTTTTCAGTTTAACGCTTTCGATGATTGCTCCATACTCTTGCTAAATTCAGAAGCACAATTTAAAAAAGGATGCACCGGTATATCTGACATAAACATTGCATACAATGTTTTCGATCGCACTATTATCGTGCATGTCTTTTTTTATTTTGCGTGATTTTTATAAAGTATTTTTGAATGTCTTTGCGTATTACATGTACTATAACAAATTATTCTTGTCTCGCACTTTTATTCACCTTGGGCTTTGGTAACAACCGCGACACTTTGATTAATATCTTCTCGATGTTATTCGATATGGAGCAGGTGCGACGCATTAGGAAGAAAGCGAGAGAGTTTAAATAGATCCCCCACATAGTTTCTGTACCTTCCATCTTCTTTCATCTTTTTCTGTTTGTCTGATTAATGCCTGGTTCAGAAAGCATACATACACAACGTACTGAGGATAAATGAGATGCAAAAACTTAAATTTAACAGCGTCTGTATGTATGCTCTATGTGACCATTTAGAATATTTTGGTAGTGAGTGAGGGAGTGACGGGGTTGTTGCTCCTCTGTACAGGAGAGGCATGTAGTGAATACCGCTGCGGCTGCCCGCACGTGCCTCGACACTCCTCGCCACGTGCCAAACAGGTTGGTCTCACTCTCTTATTCCTTTTGCAATTCAAATTAATAATACGAAATTATTTGCATACGACATTGAACATATACGGGTTTTATTTTACAATACGTAAATGTACAGTTTTTAATCTTAAACTCATGCCGAGTATTCTTTTAATTTTACATACTATACATATACGCAGTCAGCCACATATCATACTGTACACAAATAAAAAATCATTGTTATAAACCAATTTTTAGTTAATTTATTTTTGACTAACTTGACCGCAAATAAAATTAGCACGCTTAATCTTTAGGTAATTGGTATGTAGCAAGAATATTATTATTCAATACATAATATATCTATATTATTGAGAATTATTGCAAAAAAAGGTAAAGTTGCGAAAAACAATGGTCTATCAAAAAAGAAATTTTTTTCTGTTTATTTTTTATAAAGGATTTAAAATTTAAATTTACTAGATTAAAAATAAATACTCGGTAAAACAGCGGTATTTCGTATATCTCTCGTTTTTGAGATTTGACAAAAATTCATAAGATTTATATAACTTATATAAGATTTATATTTATAAATCTGACTTAAATAATCATCTTGCAATAAAAAAGCGTGAGAATTGTTTCTAGGTAAGGATTTTTTAAATTTGATTTGATAATAAAATAAAACAAAATATTTTTGCTTGTTTTAGACAGCGTTAACATATAAATCGCTTCGTAGAATCTGCATTTTTTTCTACGCACTAGTATAATAACTTAATAAATGTTCTCTATTTTCATACGTGATTCAGATCTGGTTCCAAAGTAATGGACAGAGGACGTGTATCACCTGCCAGTGAAGCTGTTTTGCCGTTGTCGCTCGAGCAACAGCAGCAGGATCATTTTGATGCTAATGACGACAGGTACAAGGATATTATTTGCTTTAATACTTGATTTAACGGTAGAACGGTAATATACGTTAACTTGCGTTTGGATACTTTATTTCCCAGTGAGAAATGACAATGGAATCGACGTCGAATCGACATCGATTCGACGTCGATTCCATTGTCATTTCTCACTGGGTTAAGAGTATTGATATTTGTATACAGAATCATTCATTTGATTAATTACGAAACATTTGGGGTTAAGTTGCATTAATTACTATCAATACTTACAATTAGTGACTTATCAGTTTAGAACAAATCTTTAATTATAGAATTTATGAGATTTATGAGAGACAAAGAGTTATTTGTTTTCACTGTGATTTTTACTTAAGAAGACAGTTCTCATCTTGTTTCGCATTTAAAATAAGTAATGAATCTTCTGGACAGACTGTAGTTTTGTAGTAATTTTTATATTAAATATCTATAATATCTATATAATATAAAAAAAATATAACAACAAATGATGAAAAAATACAACAAGAAATGAGAGTACAGCGCGGATGAGTACAAACATTTTTGAAATGAAAAACTTATTTATTACTTTGCTAAAGACATGCTATCTTTATTCCAACCAAACGTTTCTTCTCTTTTTGAAATCCTCCTCAGCGATGCAGATACATAAAGAAACTTCGCACAAATCTTATGGGAAATAGGTTTTGGTTAAATTATTTCAAATAATTTTAATATTTTGTATCATGTCAAGCTGATTAAAAGTCCTTACGGGCAGAAACCTCCAAATGGCTTAGTTTTTTCTCTAGGATCTTTGAAAGATCTTATTTGGAAAAGTAGTCTAAATAAAGGAAAGTACCAATTTTCGAGGGTTTCGCGACCACTCGGAGATCTTTTATTTCTATATTTTCTTATGTATTTTTCTTCGTAGAAACAAAAAAAAATCATGATAATGCCAGATTTAAGGAAAAATTGGTACATTGAATTAAAATGAATAAAATCCTTATTCGCATCGTTATAAAATCACTGTCAGTTATGCCTCAATAATTTAGAAATTAATTCCAAATTGGATAAAATGCAAGTAATATTGCACCACAAAACGTTAATTAGATCATATTTTTCATTAGGACATTTGTTACAAAAAAATTAATAATTTTATGAAAAATATGATAACTTGAAAATACGATAATGCATCAATTATTGCTTTTTAACTAATTCTTTTTACGAATCATTTCGTATTTTTAAATTCGATTTATATTGACTATAATATGTATATTGATAATTGGTAACGAAAAAGTTCTGTTATTTAAAAAAAAGTCAGATAAATGACTAGATACCTTCTTTCTTTTTATTTGAACTTGGGACCGACAGTGGTAAAGTTACATCTCTTATTTACATATTTACATATTTATACATATATTAGTGATTGAGTAAAAAATTATTGAAAACCAGTATTTTGATATGAAGATGATCTTTTGTAATTAATATTTTGTTAATTATTGCGAAAATTGCAAAATGATAGATGACTTTTCGACTCAGTTTAGTACGCTCTACTCCTGTGCGAGAGTTTTATCGTTTCTTATCAAACACTTTGTATATACAGGGTGTCCCGACCTTTTTTACCAATCACTTTTGTGTAGATAGAGCGGACTAAACTGAGTCGAAAAGTCCTCTACTATTTTGCAATTTTCGCAATAGTTAACAAAATATTAATTACTAAAAATTGCAAAATATTGGTCTTGAATAATTTTTTACTCAAATACTATCAACTTTACAGAAAAACTGCAAGAAACAAAAATTATTTATTTTCTTCTCATATAAAGTTCTGAGAATTTTTTCAGAATTTTTTATTAACTTTTTAGTATTTCGTTTTCTTATTTTTACCAACGTGAGAAAATACGGTATTAAAAAATTCTGAAAAAATTCTCAGAACTTTATATGAGAAGAAAATACATAATTTTT
>NW_017300350.1:60741-62666 GCF_001594075.2 Trachymyrmex cornetzi | reverse complement strand
CCCCCACACTCACCCACTCACCCACCCATTCATACACCCACACCCACCCATACGCTAAATATAATTATAAGAATAGAATGGAAAACTGCAATGCATTCTGGTGTTACAATACACTATGAAACTAAACTGCGTTCCAATAAGTACTTTACACAGTAGAACACAGTGTAACGTCTCTGGATGCGTTCCACTTAATGTCCGCAATGCTCGTGTGCATCATTTCATCCTTGTTTGACATTCGATTACAACGAGGATGAAATGATGCTCGTGAGCGTTGCGGACTTTAAGTGGAACGCACCCTCTGTGTCCTAGCTGGAAAACAGCCGATGTTAGATGTTTAATCGATGTCGATCTGATTTTTATTCCTCCCTAGGAAAAAATGTTTTATCATTTAATTATTTAGCCTTGTTTTGTAATTAATAAGTATTTATGTACTAAGGGAGAAAGAGAAGGGCTTTCAGATAAGCCCTTGGGCGCTAATTTTCTAAATATCGCGGTATCTGCTTGCAGCATAAAAGAGTATCTCATGAACAAAGATCTGCTATTGTGTAAATATTAGGTTTTTGCGCATGCCTTATATAACACAATAATAAAAAAATATAAAATCACATGGCGTCTAAAATTAATATTTTTAGGCCTTATTTTAAATGTAAATGCCTCTAATAGACGTCTATCCAAACTACAAAATGGTATAAGAATTTTCGATTCAGTTCGGTCCGTTCTACCTGTTCATGACAGGCGTCGTGAAAAATTTCAAACACCCTGTATATATATACAGGGTGTCCCATTTTAATCGATCACCTCAAATATCTCTCGAACAGTGCACTTAAGGAAAAATGTTTCAGACAAAAGTTTTGAGACTTTGAGGGGGACATAAGATGGTGCCATTGGTTTGATTTTGGGTGGCGTTGTCAAGGTCGGGGCAAGGTCACTTTGAATTTTTTAAACGGAACTTCCCATTTTTCATTACGTATATTCTTGTAGTTTATCTCGAGAGCTTTCCAAAACTCTATAATTAAGTTCATTTTCATTAAGTACTTTTCGAGTTATAAGGTTTGTAAGTTATAGCACCACAGGCATTAGCATTACCCAAAGTATCCGACCGACGGCTAAAATCTCTTGAATGTTGTTCAGAATCACGACCTGGATAACATTTGTCAACAAGACTATTGGAAGTTGTACCTCTTATTTTCATTTTTATGTAGAAATAAATTTTTAGTTCGCAAGTGAAAATAAGAGGAACACTCTCCAATGATCTTGATCTTGATAAATATTATCCAGGTAATGATCCTGAACAACATTCAAGAGATTTTAGCCGTCGATTGGACACCTTGGGTTAATGCTAATGCCGGCGGTGCTATAACTTGCAAGCCTTATAACTTGAAAAGTACTTAATGAAAATGAACTTAATTATAGTATTTTGGAAAGCTCTCGAGGTAAGCTACAAGAATACGTAATGAAAAATGGGGAGTCCCGTTTAAAAAATTCAAAGTGACCTTGCCCCGACCTTGACAACGCCACCCAAAATCAAACCAATGGCACCATCTTATGTCCCCCTCAAACTCCCAAAACTTTTGTTTGAAACATTTTTCCTTAAATGCACTGTTCAAGAGATATTTGAGATGATCGATTAAAATGGGACATCTTGTATATATATATATACAGGTTGTCCTTTTTTGCCAATCACTTTTGTGTAGATAGAGTAGATTAAACTGAGTCGAAAAGTCCTCTACTATTTTGCAATTTTCGCAATAGTTAACAAGATATTAATTACTAAAAATTACAAAATATTGGTCTTGAATAATTTTTTACTTAAATACTATCAACTTTACAGAAAAACTGCAAGAGACAATAGTACATTACGATACAAGTGCGCAAAGTAAGTGTTTCCCACACGAGCGAAGTTTGTCGCCCGAGCGAAGCGAGGG
>NW_017300350.1:55923-60633 GCF_001594075.2 Trachymyrmex cornetzi | reverse complement strand
ACTTTCCCGCACGCTAAATTACAAGTGTGGGAAAGTGATACTTTGCGCACGCAAATGCGTGTGCAAAATCGAACTTTGCGCACGATAGTAGGAAAAAATTATTTATTTTCTTCTCATAAAGTTCGTATTTTCTCATGTTGGTAAAAATAAAAAATGCAGTACTAAAAAGTTGATAAAAAATTCTGGAAAAATTCTGGAAAGTGTAAATAATTATTACCATTAACATTTTCGTCAAAGAAATAAGGACCAATAAGGTTTCCGTTTAATATGCCACACCATACAATGAGACTCCAGCGATGTTGATGATTAACTTCTCTATACCAACGTGGGTTTTCAACAGACCAATAATGAGAATTATGTCGATTTAATTATCGAGTGTTGTGAAAAGTTGCTTCGTCACTAAATAAAACAAATCTGAAAAATGTTCGATCACGATTTAACATTATTTGTGCCCACCTACAAAATTCTAGTCTTTGTTGAAAATCATTGAGTGTTAATTGTTGTGTCAAAGTGATATGGTAAGGATGGAAGTTATGAGTGGTCAAGATCCTGTGACTTGTTGATTTCGGAATACCTAATTCTCTTTCGATTTGCCTCGTTGACACGCGTGAATATAGCTATCATTCCCAATACGGCAAGTACTGTTGGATCATCCCTTTCTGATACGTTAATATGACGTCTTTGTCGTTTTTGACGTTGACGTTGTCGTTGACGCAATACAAGTCTGGTTATCGTACAATGATTTGGATGTCGTCTATGAAGAAATTGATTACGGTACAATATCGCTGCTTGTCGATAATTATTATGGCATTCTCCAAGTACCAGAACAATATCAATAATTTCGTTCAAAGTATAATCCGGCATTTTGCGTACATTAAGTTACAAGATAAAGAAAGAGCCGATAGATTTATTATCCTGGTTGATATTGGACGACTAAGACAAATTTACGCATTTACGGATCATTCTTTGCCATCAACCATTATGGATCAATCCCGGTTGGATGGACCGATTAAGATAGAAAATGTTGCGTGAGTATAAAGTTCAGCGCTCGGAATCAGTTGCCCTTAGTCGTTTCTGTAAGCGTCGGATGTTTTTGGAGAGTTTGTTTTGTTAGAAAAAAAGGTCGTCGTAGAAAAATGGTCGAATGTGTAACAGCTAAATAAAAAGACTTAATCTATTTATTAATCCTACGAGTTATAATTTTTAAAAAGTAAGTCTTCAAGACGTTGCCATCAAGAGATCCTGACGTATAATCGAAGCTCTCAGAAGTATTACTCAGAAGGAGTACCCCTTCTTACAGCTCAGAAGTGGGATACGAAGAGGATTAATCGGATTCAAGTTTTTTAAGAAAAGCTTTACCTTCGTCTGAATAAAAGCCATTTTCAAGAATTTCTTAAGCTTGCTCTCTTTGACGTGTCTTTCTGCTCCGAGTTGCTGCGTTTGTTCCTATTTTTTTTTCCAGCTCTTTCCTTAGTGACATTACGCCTTTGATTATTATAGATCGATGTCGCTTGGATACGCTTTCTATTGAGGATCTTATTAAGGAAGTTCTCAGCTATGTGTGGTCTCGTGCCGCAGGCTACTCGAGAGCGCTTAATCGACCAAATAATGTCCCATTTGGAGCTTCATGGCCCTTATAATGATTTTGTTGATGCGGCAGCTTCTCAATCGACTCCCGGCAGCCCAGAGACGTCCACGTCACGTCCTCATCATCAGGCGGATGATGAGAATGATTCGAAGAATCGTTCTTCTGCCCCTGATCATACGATACCTCAAATGTTTGGCTTTTTCATAGAAATGATGAAGCAGCAGAATGAATTGATTCGTCAGGTCACGCAATTGGTCTTGTCTGTTCAATTAAACAATACAATTCCTCAAGTTATGAATTCGTCATGCGATTCCTCTACTAATTCCACTCGTGAACGAAGCCTAATTCTTTCCTCAGTCCCAGCAGCTCAGGCAGTCAATCTTGTGGCATCTCAGCTTCCAAGTTATTCTGGTCAAGAAGATGAGGACATTGAATTATGGATTGACAAGATAGAGCGTGTTTCAAGAATTCATGGTGTTACTGACGAGGTAATACTTTTAGCGGCTTGTAATAAATTAAATAAAATCGCTAAAGACTGGTTGGATTTAAATTCTGGAACTGTTAACAATTCATGGTTGAATTTCAAACAAGCCATTTTACAGAGATTTCGAAGAGAAGTTCCATATCAAGTAATTTTTCAAAGAGTTGATAATCGTAAATGGAATTTTTCAAAAGAATCGTTTCAGGAATATGCCATGCATAAATTAAAGCTTATGCAGAATCTTCGACTCTCGGATAAGGAAAGCATTAATTTTCTTATTTCCGGTATTGGAAACGCTTCCTTGAGAGGAATGGCATCTTTAATTCAAGCCGAAAATTTGAATCAATTCCTTGACAGGATGCACTCTCTTACCTTGGCATATGGAGATCCTTCCAATAAATCTTTATCATTTGTAAATAAATCCACCTTGGACAAGACTATAAACCTAAGAGTGAAACTATAGAATCTGGAAAGGACGGTCTATCAACGGAAACTACTAAGGATGTTTTCTGCGTTTATTGTCGTACGAGGGGACATACACAAGACGATTGTTTCCATTTGAAAAAGAAAGAGCAGTACAAATCATCTCCCGTATCCTCTTCCCAGCTTGCCTCTATTGCTACAGTTCAAGAGGTGGCTCCTCAGTCAACGCAGTCTCCTCTGTCTTCTCCTCCCTCATCTCCAACGAAGTCTTCACAATCCTTGCAGTCGTCCCAGTTTTCTTTGGTGGCGTGTGTTGACACAGAATAAACTTTGAGCATTGGCGACAACTTAATTAAGGTTACTGCTTTGAATAATGTAAGTTGCTCTTTAGATGCGTTACTTGACACTGGTAGCGCTGTGCCTTTCTCCTTCTGTTTTATCAAGACTTGTTGATATTTCATCAATACAAACGAGAATCCCGTCACGATCATTTAAGGCTATTAATAAAAGCACAATTAATGTTCGTGGAGAGATTTCAACCGTATTGCGACTTGCTGCTTTTCCAAACAAAACATTTAAAGTAACCTTTAATATTTTGGAGGACGATGATCTTTTTGTTGACATGATTCTCGATCGTGATTTCCTTCAAACGTATAAGATTATAATTGTTTGTGAAGCTTTTGGAAATAAAACATCTAAGCTCCAACTTTTTTCTGAAATAGCTTCTATCAAAGTTGATGAATTATCTAATTCATCAACTTTGATAGAAACATTTCTTCTGTCATAGATGTATCGAACTTTGTAACGGATTTCGGGTCTGCAACTGACGCGAAATTAGTGTCGTTAATTCTTGAAGTTGAAAATATGAATGTTACTCCGATTAATGACGGATATGCTGTTACGGTCTCTTAAAGACAATACTATATATGGACTCTGAAACATATTGTCCCGCGTTCACTATTTACGAAGTTTTATTAGATGTATAACTAAGTTCCCGTCATTAATTATCTCAAAATTCTTTTATTAATACAAAAGAAACAATACAATAATTTTATACAAAACATTTACCGTTTGTATTTATCATCTTTTGCCATCTTTCAGACAGCATACGAATACCGCGACGAAAGAATGTCTCATCTTTTGATGCGATAAAGTCGATCCATTTCTTAATATCTGCTTTATTTTGTGTGTTTTGGAGACTGTGTGCTGCTCAACTGGAATAAGTGACAATTAGACGGCGCAACGTCTGGAGAGTATATATGCTGGATGGGAGAATTTTCCATTTAAGATGATACAGTGTTTGTTTGACTTTATGAGTAAGAACTCGCACTGTTGTGCTGCAAAATGACTTTGTCGTTTCAAGGCAACTGTCATTCGTTCATTCGTTCCTCTTCAATTGCTTAAGGAGAGGTTCTAGTTTAGAGCTCCAAAATTTATGTATTTTTTACCAATTTTTTTCATAAGGAAAGGAAAAAGATATTGAAATAATGCTTTTTGCATTATGTTTTTTATATTTCAACATACAAAAAAAAATATTTTATTTTTAGAAACGTAGAAAGAAAATTGCGGCTGTAGCCTACGGGTGCATCAGAATGTGCAACGCGTACGTGGCCAATTGGCGGGAAATCTCGACTGTCAACAGTTTATCTGAGACAAAAAAATCAACAAAATTATTAAAATACAGGGTGATTTTTTTAACCTGAAACTTTCAAATATCTCGAAAAATAAGCACACTAAGAAAAAATGTTAAGAATCAATATTTCATCATTCCGAGGGTGACATACACTGACGTTAAAATCAGCTCCCCACCCCGCCCCCTGGGCGGTGAGGGGGGACAAGTTTGAAATCTTAAATGGGAACCCCTATTTTTTATTGCATATTCGGAATCTTTGGCTAAAAGCACATACGATTTGTCTGAAACATTTTTCTCGATTCATGATAGATGGCGCTGTAATCGACGAAATTCAATTTCTTCGATTTCTCTTACTGAGAACCCATGCTTACGATTCTGCAATACATTAACAATAAAAATACCACGTTTTCATTGTTAATACTCGAAATTAGTCTTAAAACTTCTCATTATTTTTAATTACTCATTAATTACTTCTCAAGAAACTACTTTTAGCGTAACCCAGGAACAACGACGTGGACGCAGCAGTTTTCTGTTCCCTTTTTAAAATTTTTTTAATTAGGCTGATTTATTGCAGATAAATATTTA
>NW_017300350.1:44868-55887 GCF_001594075.2 Trachymyrmex cornetzi | reverse complement strand
ATCATGAATCGAGAAAAATGTTTCAGACAAATCGTATGTGCTTTTAGCCAAAGATTCCGAATATGCAATAAAAAATAGGGGTTTCCATTTAAGATTTCAAACTTGTCCCCCCTCACCGCCCAGAGGGCGGGGTGGAGGGGCTGATTTTAACGTCAGTGTATGTCACCCTCGGAATGATGAAATATTGATTCTTAACATTTTTTCTTAGTGTGCTTATTTTTCGAGATATTTGAAAGTTTCAGGTTAAAAAAATCACCCTGTATATTAAATTTGTGGGGCCATGAACATCATTTCATTTGAAAAATTTGAAAATTTACAGAATGGCAACCATTTGAAATAAAGTGTCAACCTTCACGAACTTTTCTTTATTTTCAATCTGTTAAAGGAAACCTATCGGAAAAGACATTAAAAATGAAAAAAAAGCCGTCAAGTATATTTTGCAGAAAAAAGTTATCAAAAATAATGCCACAAAAAAAGAAATGAAATCAAAATAATATTTCAAGTATCTCTATTTTAAAAGTCCCGTAGAACACAGTTCTCTGAACGGCATCTTGAAGGCTTTCTTATGATGTAGAAGTCTTTTCGATATCTTTTAAGGCAGTGTTATATGGAATAATTTCTCACAATTATAATATACATACTACACAAAGTACAGATGACATTTGAAGTGTATTAAGTATAACATTAATGAGAGAACGAAATACAATAGATAGCGTAATGAGAGGCGCGGAAACTGAAAAGGGATTTTTACATAGATAACAAGTTGAAAATTGTATGTAGAAATAAAAAATCGAAAATGAGATGCAAGATCGCCAGCAGCAGCATTCTTGACGCGCCCGTCTTGTTTATAATCGTAATTTAAAATAAAAATTGCTAAGACAGTCGTTCGCATCCTGACTTGTCATAGTATGTAGATATCAATGCACTGAAAAAAATTTCTGGTTAAATTTATTAGAATTCTAGTTGAGATAACCGGAATTCTGGTTGATACTATATTTCTGGTGAAATCTACTAGAATTCTTATTTTTTTACCAGAATAATTATATTAATCAGAATTCTAGTTATCTTAACTAGAATTTTAATAGACATAACCAGAAAATTCTGATTCGTCCATTTTCCACCAGAATTACTGTTTAATCCAACCAGATCATTTTTCTCAGTGTGACAATTAAAATTAATTATGATTTAATAAAATTTTAAATATTGTAATAAAATTAATGTTATAGTATAATTTTCATTCTAATTCATTCTAGTTAAGAAAGATTCCTGGCCTATAAGTCAATTTCTCCTCCTGTTCGAAGAACAAATTTTGTTGCATTTGAGCCCTTCTTCTTTCGATTCTTGCTAGTTCTGCGCGTAATACCACTGAGCTCACTTGATTTTTTCAAAAAATTTTTTTGAAATTAAGATATATTTTTCAGTGTACACATTTAGTTAACGTATTTGTTCTATTTTGAAGTGAAACTTTTGATATTCTAACATCTAAATAATATTAATAATAATAATAATAAAACTCTGTAAACAGTGACCGCGGGACAATATGTTTCAAAGTCCTACAGCCTTACAGTGTCTTTATATTATATGGTTTACAACTAATATCGTTCCTGAATTCGATCTATGTTTTTACGCGCAATATAAATGCTATGAAACAAAAGGAGGATGACAGGATGACATACCGGACACCAGGCCTAGTGATACATATATGTTACGGAAAAAACTGTCGGACATAATATCACAAAAAAAGTATTATATTTTTCAATATTTCGAAAAATATTATTACGGTATAAGACATTCTGAAAAAAAAGCCTTGCTTATTTTCTAATTCCAAGAAGCATGTTAGGATTTCCAAAAAGGCAAGAAGACTCACGAAAATCAAGCTGTTCGTGAGAAGCAAGGGAACTCATATAAATTATGCATCTCAAAGGAATAAAGACGCCCATTACGTCCATGTCGTTTGTTCCGGGTAATTCCGAAAACGGGCGCAAAATTAAAATCATAAACATTCCATTGGTACACGTACAAGTGTAGTAAAAAAAAGATATATTTCGATTGTTTGTACTTTTTCATATAAAATGTAAAGACTTTCCAAAGGTCCTAGAGCAAAAACTAAGACATTTAGAAGTTTGTACCCATGAAGAATTTTAATCAGCTTAACACAAGTTATTAGGTGTACAACTTTGCTTCCGCCGTTTTCCTATAGATGGCTTTAGCGGTAAGTGGTGGTCGAAATAAATAGATCATAGACGTCATACAATAAACTTGGGCATCTATCAACATAACCCCATAGAAACATTAGTCGATTTGTGTCTGCATCATAAAGTTATTCTCGATTGAAAATGTCAGTTTACGAGCCAAATTCTCGTCATTTGAGGGAGGTTTGAATTTTTTGCTTCAATATGAAGAAATCTGCAGCTGAGGCTCATCGAATGCTCTCAAATACTTATGGTGAGGCCGCTATTAGTGAAAGAATGTGTAGTGAATGGTTTCAACGCTTCAAGAACAGTGATTTTGACGTCGAAGACCGGCATAGCGGTGGAAGAGAGGTTTTCGAAGATGCAGAATTGGAGGCATTACTTGATCAAGACTCGTGTCAAAATCAAGAAGAATTGGCACGATCATTGGGAGTGACTCAACAAGCCATTTCAAAACGCCTCAAAGCCATGGGAATGATTCAGAAGCAAGGAAATTGGGTGCGGTACGAGTTGAAGCCGAGAGATGTTGAACGGCGTTTGTTTGCTTGTGAACAGCTGCTTGAAAGGCACAGACGGAAGGAATTTCTGCATCGCATTGTGACTAGGGACGAAAAATGGGTTCATTACGATAACTCCAAGCGCAGAAAATCATGGGGAGTTCCCGGCCATACTTCCACGTCGACGGTCAAACCGAATTCATGGCTCCAAGGGCATGCTCTGTATTTGGTGGGACCAGCTCGTAGTGTATTATGAGCTGTTAAAACCGACTGAAACAATCACAGGCGATCGGTATCGAACGCAATTGATGCGTTTGAGCCGAGCATTGAAAGACAAACGGCCGCAATACAACGAGAGATACGATAAAGTGATTTTGTAGGATGACAATGCTCGACCCCATGTTGCGAAAGTGGTCAAGACATACTTGGAAACGTTGAAATGGGAAGTCCTACCCCACCCGCCGTATTCTCCAGACGTTGCTCTCTCTGACTATCACTTGTTTCGATCAATGGCACAGTGGCTGACCAGCACTTCCAATCTTATGAAGAAGTAAAAAATTGGATCGTCTCAAAAGATGACCAGTTTTTTCGACTCGGGATTCGTACGCTGCCCGAAAGACAGGAGAAAGTAGTGGCCAGCGATGGACAATACTTTGAATAATAAATGTATAACCAGTTTTTTATAATAAAGCCTCGAATTTCGGAAAAAAACGGTAAAGTTGTACACCTAATACAAAATATTAAAATTTAAAGCTATTTTTGACCAAAATCCTTAAGATTTGTGCGAGGTTCTTTCACAGATTGTTTTATCAGCAGTTCATAAAAAATAAATCGCTTACCGAAATTGTAGCAGTATCTAATCAAATAAGTTACATACAGATGCGAAAACTTAAATCAATTTAATGAAGAATATAAGGCGACATATCTTAACGAATCGAGAACGTGCGTGAGAAGCTTTGGATATATTAATTAGCATCCGGTAAAAAATTTTTCATGCATGAATATGTATAAATATGTATAAACATACAAAAACACGCATAAATATTCATAAACATATATAATTATACATGAAATATGTCCATACATGTTTGTACATCCTTTTTTCTTTTGTAAAATGACTTTTTAGTGTAATAGAAATAATAATATTAATGTAAAAACAAAAAATAATTAAAGGCATAATTTTTTAATTGTTTGTTTTAGAAAAAAACAAGTTTGGAAAAATGTAAAAAAAATTGCTCATACATAATTGTGCATAATTTTATATATAATTATACATAAATAATTTTTTTATATTCCTTCAAACTTGATTTTTTCTAAAACAAATAGTGCGAAAATTACCTTTTTAATTATTTTTAATGTTTTCACATTACATTATTATTATTTCTATTACACTAAAAAGTAATTTTATAAAAGAAAGAAGGATGTATAAACATATGTATGGACATATTTCATATATAATTATACATGTTTATGAATATTTATGCGTGTTTATATATGTTTATACATATTATTACATATTCATGCATGAAACATTTTTTACCGGGCACGAACATGAAAAATTTGATATGCAAATCATCATTCGTGACATAGTAATTGTATAGTATCTTGAATTTCTTTGTTGTTATTTTTTTTAAATAGAGTCTTTTTAATTATTATTGTTCTATGATATATAATTTTTTATTATATGACTATTTACAGTGCAAACCAGGAGCTAACCAAGATCAAAAATAATGCGACAAACGTGGAAATTTTGGAAGCCATGAAACATCCTCAGACTGGTGTTGGTTTCTTAACGCAACATCCCTCGCTTCCTAGCCAAACATTTGTTAGCGCTGATGCAATCCAATGGTTAAATAACCATGTAGAAGGAGGCATGGAAATCGAACATGGTATTAATATTATGAAGGTAAAAATTTAGAACAATTTTATTATCTAATGCAGTTTACAATTTGAATTTGATATTATCATAATAGTTAATCTCAACTTGCACACATATAATAATATATTGTGCATATTGTTTATATTGTATATCTTTACATATCTTTGTATAATTAGAAAAACATAGCTGATTGAAGTTTGGAACCTTCTCGGAACGAATTAAAAAAAATGGTTTGGCCTATTTCTCCTTTTGCGCAGAGCTGCTTCTGTTTGCCAGACAACAAGTAAAAAACATTCCGATCGAATACATGCGCCGGAAGGCTTAAGAGGATGCTAAACCACTTACCGAACTTGATCGAGGTCGATAGTACAGACTTTTTAAATTCCAAATTCGATAATAGTGACATCTTTGATTCATTTCTTACGTTATATTGGGTGCTTTCCAATTGCTTAACACATCTTAATACAAACGTACACAGGAATGCACAAAGCGTAACGTTGTGCACGATTCAATTGGAACAGAATGTGTATGCTGTGCATAGTTGAGATCCGTTTCGGATGGAGTTAAATTAAATGTAGCTTTTTCCGCCTGTGTTAAACAAAAGAAAGTAAAAATGCCGGCCACTCAACGTCTTCCAATCTCATTTATAGCCGCTGCAGTTAGTAACATGTACCAAATTGTCACTAGAAAACACAAGCTTACACACAGCCCTTGACTGAGTAGCCCTCGGATGTGTAGTGTTGTGTCGATGATAACGGACAACTGGAACGCAACTTGTGTCGCCGTGTGTAAGAAAGTGTCTTGGGATATTGCAATTGGAAAGCACCCATTATATATCGTTCTGTTTACTTAAACGCATACATCTGTCCTAACATATGCCAGTACCATCTATCGTAAGACCGCGCAACTATTGCTACACGGAATTTCGGCTTTGTTAACATTCCCAGTCTTCGCAAAATATCCGTATACACGTATTTTCTACACGGTGAAAATACTTTTCTTCAATTTTCTACAAACTTGGTATCGTTCGTTCCAGTAATGTGACCTCAGCTGCACGCTTATTTTTAAGATATGGCCTCTAAAATTCTTATATCAAGCAAATATATATACCTAAGGTGACAGCTATATGAGCCAAAAGTAAATGAACTTTTAACTTTTTTCGATTTTCTCATGAAATCCAGCAACTGAGTCCTGTTTGTGCCTACTTTATTTTCGTAATAACACTTTTGCAATCCGTAAATCCAATTCGGAGATTTTTCACCGTGTGGAAATGTCAGTAATCCGTCTTTAGCATCCCCTTAAGCGCGAAAAACTACCCCAGGAAAATAAACAAAAATTCTTCCAAAGCTAAAAATGATTTGGCCCTTTCCTCCTTTTGCGTAGAGCTACTTTTGTATGCCAGACAACAAATAAAAAACATCCCGATCGAATACATGCATCGGAAGACACCCTTAAGCGCGGAAAACTACCCCTGAGGAATTTTAAAAAGTTTGAAAAATTATGTCTTTTTCTATTATATAAAACAAAAATTTTCTGCTTTAAAATATATTTTCTAACTTTCCACACGAAGTGACTCTCGTCCTATTTCCTCCCTGCTAAGGAGCGCGCGACACACGCGAAGCGACTTCCATCTCACCTCCCCTCTGCTGAGGGGCGCACGGCTTCCATGTGAAGTGATTTTCACCTCATCTCGCCAAGTTGCTTTGCGTGGAAAGTCGGTCGTCCTTGAAGTAGAGGGGAGGTGGGATGGGAATCGCTTCGCGTGGTAGTCGTGCGCCCCTGAGCAGGGCGTGGGAGGGGAGGGGGAGTAGAGATCTTGTAATCAGAGTTTGGCGAATGTGGACCAAAAAAGTCGGATAGAAAAAGATAACAGATATTGCTTTCTCATATGAACGCATGCGCAAAAAGTATTAGAATAATTTTCATATAGCAGAAATAAAATATGTTATTTAAAACATTTTTTTTGTTATTAACTTTTTGAATGACGAGCGATGGCTAAAACCTGTTGAAGGTCACTCGAGGTGATGATCTTGACAATATATGTCAATGTCAAGACCATCGGCGGTTGCTCCCCTTTTCTGCAGTTGTATCATTTAAGTGATTACTCACATCAAAAATTGATACTAGGTACATCCTACAGATGTATGTCGAGGGATTTTCAAACATCCAGAGTACATACTTGAAAAAACTTAGGAGGTGTTCAGGATGTTTATATGTCCGCTTATTCTACATCCATAGGACATTACCGTTTAGATATCATTAGGATGTTTCTAGATGACCACATTTCATTCTGTCTTTATCCAGTGGACATCCTAAAATGTCTTAGGATGTTAAAACCTTGTAGAAAAATACTATTGAGCATTATTGTGTAGTACTTTTTTTACAAGGTATATCTGCGTTTCGGTATGATACAAAATGTAGGAAATGAGTATGCGTCACAGAAACTAACTATGAATAACTCTATTTAAAAAAGCACTTACAGAGGCTCCATGACAGTCTATGAGCACACCCTGATCAAGCTCAGAGTAAGTGACGAACTCCATTTGCATACGCCTCTTTATAGGGATCCGCGTAATTTTTTCCTTACGGAAAACGAGTCCATCTCGCGGCAGTACTGTGTACTACGTCGCTTGCTTGGCGGCGCCCGTAGTATACGTACGTTATAGGCGTATGCAAATGGAGTTCGCCACTTACTTTTAGCTTGATCAGAGTGTGCTCATGGAGCTTCATGAAAGTGCTTATGAAAGTGCTTTTTTAAAATAGAATTATTCATAGTTAGTTTAATTAGTAAAATAGAAAATTTTCATTAAAACAGTACTTACAATCGATAGAACCGATTTTGTAAAATATACTGAAAACTCCTTTTGCTTTGTCAATTAATAAATAACCATATACCGATTTAAAAATAAATTAGCACAACAAAAAACAAAATAATAAAAATAATTATTTTGTCAAATTAATAAAAATAAATGTGATTAAATTCTTCCCAAAACAAAGGATAGTTTTCAGTATGTCTGTGTGGGATATTTATGTATACATTAAAAAAATTAACAATTAAATTGCAAAGATATGTCTCTATAATATACATAAAATACGAATATGTATATGACATGTGTCGAAAGTTGAAAAATGCAATTTATCAATACAGTGATTAAAATTTTTTCGGATCAAAATAGGATATTCTAGGAACGTTTTA
The DNA here is from genome assembly GCF_001594075.2 of Trachymyrmex cornetzi. NCBI lineage: Eukaryota > Metazoa > Arthropoda > Insecta > Hymenoptera > Formicidae > Trachymyrmex > Trachymyrmex cornetzi. The sequence continues at coordinate 48,123 of NW_017300350.1, read as the reverse complement.
TATTAATACAATGATAATTACAAATGTCCTGAGCTAATAATACTCGATTTTTATTTAAAACTGTGATTTTAATGTTATTATCTGAGTTCGATTATCAATAGAAATGAATAACTGCAGAGAAAAAATTGAATTTTTAGGCAATATATGATATTATACCAGTCAAAAGTATGCATATTTATTTGTCCAGGACTGATGATCTTTAATAGTATATCGTTGATGGCTTAGTTCTTAACCATTTCCCAATTTTCGCAATCGAGATATTAATTTTTAAAGTACCGAATATCCGTCATCATGTGCGTTCTTAGTTACGCATAAAGCGCATGATGCATCATTTGTCCTTGTTATTCACCAAATAATAAAAAAGGATAAAACGATACATCATGCGCTTCTTGCGTAACTCGGAACGTACCCATCGATAGCTTGATGCGCGGGGAGTGGGAAATGCCTGACAAGCGCCTAGAGTTGCCAACCATTTGGTTTTGACCCGGACTGTTAGGTTTTCAGAAGTCTTGTCCGGTGTCCGGTTGACAAGTCAAACCGGACGTTATATGTCCGGTTTGTAAGTATACCCAAATAATAAAATCAAATTTAGAGCGCCATAAGAAGTTACGTAACAGACCGCCCATTTTCGTGGCGCTCCGCTAGGGCTACGTTCAAAAAGTGCACTCAAGTGCATCATGTAGAGCGACTGTAAAAGATTAAACATCGATAATAATTATTCGATTGTTGTTTTCTAATAAAAATATTATAAAGTTGATTATTTCGCGTAATCTGCCAGCAGTTTATTTTAATTCGTGACCTCAATATTCTTTCGTTTTAAAGTGAAAAGTAATTGAGATTAATACTTGCTTTTGATATACATATGTGTAAAGGTTAGATTAGGATATCAACTTAAATCTTTAATACACAGATTTATTAGCATTGTTTGAAATCTCCCAAAATTTTTAAACGAGGTAAATATATATACATATTCGGATATTGTAGAGAGAGAAAGCGAAGATAATTATTGTAATTTTTTACAAAATTTTGTATTTAACCTAATTTTATGATTATTTTTATGTCCGGTTTTGTCCGGTTCGATTTTGTTTCCCAAAACGAAATGTTCGGTAATTTACACTTTTGAATTTGGCAACCCTACCCGCGCTGTGCACACCGCCGCGAGCCTCTAATCGTTAACGTCACAACTCGAACGGGCAGGCATCTGATCAGCGTCTCTAATACCATCTGACTCCAGACGTTGCAGCCGTACATTCTGCTGGTCGACGACGTCAATAATACCATGTCTTAGCGCCGACACACTATCGTGTCTCCAGATACCTGGCGGATAAACTTTCGAAAACACTAAATTTCATGAATTTTGGCAAAAACACTTTAAATGATGTCAAATAAATGTCCTTAAATGGATTTTCACCGATAAGAAGATTTAATGTCAAAAATATTTAATAAAGTTAAAAAATATTAAATAAAGTTATATATCACCTGAATGGATTACTTTTACACAGCTCAACACACACTCTAAATCACTTCCGAAAGACTTTGATATTGACCTTGACCTCCAAGAGACGCCGTCCAACTGAGCACACCATGAGAGAATGGCAAATTGCATCACATGAATGACAGCGTCCAATCAAGACGAGGGTCACATGATCAGTTTTCTCCAATTTCTTCCACTTCCATGCTTATGGAGTTTTGATGATCGCGCTCAATCAGAGGAGACGGATCACGTGATGCAGTTTGTCACTCTCTCCCTTTGAGATTCTCTACTATATCTATCTTATATGTATAATTATAAAACGATGGGGGTGATGGTGGGATTTTAAAAATTATATACAAACTTAGCTTTTAAAAAAAATTTAAAAAAAAGGCGCTAAGAATGCTGTTCGAAAAAACTATTTATGGTAAAATCGAAACAAATTAAAATGTTAAACCCATGTGGTACCATCTTCATCAAGTTAAATTCTACCAAATTAAAAAATAAAATCCAAGTGGTATTATTATTTTTGTTATTTACTTATCTCTAATGATATGTATCATGTGTATAAAAGATTTGATATCAACAACAGGCGCCAAGTTAAATTTTATCTATCAAATTAAAAAGTAAAACACAAATGATACTGTTTCTTGTTATTTATACAAACTTACCTTTTTAAAAAAGGTAAAAAAAGCGCTAAGCGTGCGTGCTTTTCGTAAAAATTATTTGGGTCGGTTTCACCAACGCCAATATTTGCCATGGAACTGACTAATCGCGTTTGCTGTTTAGTGGAATTGACCACTTATGGTTGACACTTATGGTTGATTCGGCTTAATCGGATTGAAATCGGTCCTTTGTATATAATATTACTTAACTCTAATGATATGTATTATTCATATAAAAGATTTGATATCAACAAAATTGGCGCCAAGTTAAATTCCTCAAAATTTTATGTATCGATCGTAAAAAAGATTTGATATCAACAATTGGCGCCAAGTTAAATTCCATGTAATTCGGATACCAAATTAAACACATAATATTGACTTTAATGATATGTATCATTTCTATAAAGGATTTGATATATCAAGAACTGGCGCCAAATCCCATTTCTTTATTTACTTAATCCAAATAATACTATCTTTAATTTTTATACAATGAAACCTAAGTATACGTACATCTTATTGAAGGATCTTCCTATTCCAATTCAAATGGTTTAAATTCCTCTTAAATGACATTATTATATCACAATTCATTCTCTCACACACACACACACGCACGCACGCACGCACGCACGCACGCACGCACGCAAAGACATTTTCTCTTCCAACTAAAGTAGTGGTTATTTAATTCTCTTTCAAAATAATATACAAAACGTTATAACAAAATTGCGTTACCTTGCTCAATTTAAGTGTTATCACAAAAATTAAAGAGTTAACCGTATAAAATGAAAAAATGAAGTAATCCCTCCCATCTCCCCTCTGTTTAGGGGCGTCTGACTTTCACCTGAAGCGACTTCCAGCTAGGGTTGCCAGATTCAAAAGTGTAAATTACCGAACATTTCGTTTTTGGAAACGAAATCGAACCGGACATAAAAATAACCATAAAATTAGATTAAATACAAAATTTTGTAAGAAATTGCAATAATTACCTTCGCTTTCTCTCTACAATATCCGAATATGTATACATATTTACCTCGTTTAAAAATTTTGGGAGATTTCAAACAATGCTAATAAATCTGTGTATTAAAGATTCGAGTTGATATCCTAATCTAACCTTTATACATA
>NW_017300350.1:34759-43593 GCF_001594075.2 Trachymyrmex cornetzi | reverse complement strand
ATAGATTTTTCTGAAATAACTGTAATAGTAGACGTTAATAGTAAACGTATTAAGCCAAATACATTTTCACGTAATTATTGAAATTATTCGTGTGTACCTGTAACAACTGTAGGAAAAATTCGTTTTTCAATAGACAAGGAATTATTTTAAAATCGCACATATAAAGGCATTTATTTTGTACATTTCACAAATTTATATTGGCATCATCTTTATAATTATATAAATAATTTCGCTTTTGTAATTTTCTTTAATATCAGAATTTTCATATAGGTAAGTTCCGATGATAGTTACAAAAAAGTATTTAAACCAAAGTATCGATCGACACTAAGCGCATTTGATAGGCACAACATCATTACAAAATATAATTTCTTTTTGGATCGCTTAAAGGAAAACAAATTTAATTTACATATAAAAATCTTTTATCATTAAGTTTGACGCATATCATGCACGTCGAGAATCATTATTCTTCCTACAGTTGCTAGTTTAAAAGTACACGAATAATTGCAATAATTATATAAAAACATATTGTTTGACCTTATACGTTTATTGATAATTAATTTAACCACTTATATCGGAAAAATATATCACGAAAAAAAAGTGCGCCGTTCGAACGTTAATCACAATCAATCCGAGATGTTAATAATATAAATACGATGAGGCGCCGAAACATTCGGACATTCCTATATATGATATAATGCTTCTTAAATTAATTTAGTAAAGAACTTATTGCGAAAAATATTTCGTCAGCCAGGATTTACTATTGATTTACATCTTATAGTTTTTTGTTCTTTCCACTTTTATTGAAGTTTCTATTCATGTACATATACGTACATATGGTTGCTCTTCCGTCAGGAGGGAAATATGTAAAAAATTACATTTAATCTATTAATATATATAACTATAATATTTATATGAAATATTTGTATTCAAGTATATAATTTTAATATAAATATTGACAAACACAAAAATTTTTAATTATTGTAATTTAACAAATAATTGTTTAAAAATCACTTAAAAAAATGTAATTTTTACATTTCCCTGTGTATATGTTTATATATGTGTGAAGGATAGGAGAAAATGGGAAGGATATCTCGAGCGCACAAATTAAACTAAATTAAACAAATTATATAAATATTATACATATTTACAATATTTTTTACACGCTTTTAAGCGTGATGTTTCGATGGACAATCAAGAGACACGGTACTGTCTCGCGCCAAGTGGGTGCGCAGCGCGAGACACGCGTGTCTTTACGCGAGTCTGCGAGTTGCAGGCATCCGAGCATCCAAAATTTTCGGTTTTTTTAATAAAGGCTAGACCGATCGAGTTCTGAATATGAGCTCCATCGACAGCTTGGATCCGAATTATATAATAAACGTTTATTTTTTATCTCTACGTGTCCCACGAACGGAGATATCGTAATGCGAATTCCGAAATGTCAAAATTTTATGTAAGATACGTCGCCTTAAAAAGTCATCTCCTTTTCATATTTTCGACGGTAGGCGGCACTCGTTTATTGCTGTCATTTACCGACTTATTTATCTATAGTTTCATTAGCACTGTATTATGTGACATTTCACTGTATAGTTACTTTAATACTTTAATAAGTTACTTATAAATTAAAAGTGTGTAAAAATATAAAACAGGCCGCTTGATGTGTGAACATCATTACGTATATATTCATGCCGTTTATAGCCTCACGAATTTGGTAATGGCATGAATATATACGCAATGACGTTCACACGTTAAACGGCCCGTTTTAAATTTTTATATAGTTTAGATTAAAATTACTCAGAAACTAAAGCCGCAATCAAAGATCTAAAAACACTTTTATTATATTTCGTCGGTATCTATCGATTGCGATCAGTCCGAATAAAATTGGTGCAGCCGATACCGAGATATGGAGATCGTTTCCCAAAAAGGGACCATTTCAACTTTTCAAATTTTTTCAGTCGTACGTGTAACATATACATAAAGCGTTTTGTCCATTAAGCTGCTGTTCACAATGCCTTCATAGAATTCTAATTTCAATATAAAATTAAAGTAGAATTAGCAACGAAAGTGAACCTTAATGCGTATTTGATGATTAATCATGATTCTTTATCTATAATAATTAGTGAAGAAGCATTTATTGATTATAATCGGCTAAACGACTACATAAACCATAAGCACAAATTATTAATACTAATTAAAAGAGTCGTAAAATTAAAGATGTGCTATGGACATTACCGAAAATAATAACTTCCGTTCAACAGTCAGATCAAAAAGTTCGACAAAGTACTACTTCTTGGGTTATACGTGGTTTTCAAAATACTGACAAAGTTTCATGCTATGTCAATGCTACATTACAATGTTTATTTCATTTAAGCATTATTAGAAAACAATTATTTAATTCTGATAAACTAAATGTTTTAAATATATTAGCGCATCGATATGAAAACGGAATATGTACTTAATATGAGTACCTACGCAGTACGAAAATATCTAGGGGAGTATTTTTCGACTGGTATTAAACGAGATGCATTTGATTTTGTTGTAGCTCTTTGTATATACTACATATGATTTTATAGAAAATTTGGATGAGCATCAAATTATTTCTACTTGTCGATGCATAACATGTGGTGATACAAAAGTTATTACTAATAATAATTTCATTTTCTCAATTTTTGTTAACAATTCGAACAAGGAAAGTTTTAATATTAACAATTTACTAAATACTTGATTTTCACATTGGTCTAAATAAAATAATAAATTATGTGAACGTTGTGAGGGAAACGATATATTATTTAAAAATGAAATAACATTGACGAAACAGATAATTATCCATTTAATTTCATTTTCATACCAAAATGGAACATTAGTGAAGGTGCCACAAAAAATTAATTTATGTGCTCTTCCAACAAGTGAAATACTAATAGCTAGACAGCCGTATAAAGTAATGAATGCTATATTTCATTATGCTTCATGTATCGAAAACGATCATTTTATAAGTATGTATAGAGAAGGTTTACCTTGGATCGCAGCTGATGATACGCAAGTTACAAAAAAGCAGTGGTCTAGAGCTGCTAAAAACATTTCTACATTATTTTTAGAAAATGTTGATAATAAATAATATGTTCTAGTAATACGCACACGTGTGAAGAGATATATTATTAATCATATAAGAATATAAGATGTTTAACACTACAAAATGTGTGATATCTTAACAAAATTACCTTTTTAAAAAAAGGTAAAAAAAAGGCGCCAAGTGTTCATGTACCTTCCATAAAAAACTGTACTTTACATAAACTAAAAAAAAAACCGTTACATAAATAATATAGTTCAAGTGGTAATATTTTGTTAACTTTTTATTATAAATTACCCCTCAGTAGTACATATGCATGTATAAAAAAAAATCAAATCAAATCTTTAAATTACGCCAATTGGAAAAAGAATATATAATTTCTTACAACATATAACACATACTATTGTATTTTGTAAATTGCGAAAAGAACATATATTTTATTGCAACATATAACATTTAATTAACGAGACAAAATGATACGTAGCTTTATCTTTCTATTCAAGAGTCTTTTATATTTGCAATGGAATACAACATTTAATCTAAAAAAATTAAAGACGAAGCATCACAAAATGAGAAAATTTTATTAAAATAAAATTTTTTATGTAAAAAAACTTGGCGCGCTGCTAGACCTCAAAATATAATAAGATGATCATCAAATAATGTCGAATAAAAAAAATAATGAAGAGATTTAAGGAAGAAAATGAGGTGGACTAACAATATACAGTATGCGTGCGTGTGTGCGTGCGTGCGTGCGTGCGTGCGTGCGTGAAACAAGTACGACTAATGGTTTCATATAATAATTTCAATGTCGTATGAGCGACGTTTTTGATGAATTTCTGCAACTTATAAATGTGGATAATTTCTCAAAAGTCTGAAATTTTTTTTGCGAAACATATGACTATTATTTTTATCTGTCAACAAATTTAAAAAAAAATTAAGAATGATGAAATTTCAAAAGTGCTCAGTTTGTCGTGGAATGCCTCTTATACAAAAAAATTGAGATTTTTCTTAATGTTATAAAAAAACACTTTAATTTTTCAATATGTGTTTCAATGCCAAATCGAGTCCAAACACTAGGTATAATTGTGTATCAAATTCTTTATTATATTAGAATATACGTTTCAGTCCATTACACAATTTGGCCACGTATTTACATAGCATTTTCCAGAAGAGTTTGACAAAAAATGATTACATAGTTAATAATAGTTTCCTAATTACAAAAAACATTCAACAATTAAAAATTAAAAATGACTAGTTATTCTCTTTGGACGCAGTGTCTTTATATACTAATATTCCAGTTGATTTAGCTATTACGGTGCTTAATAATAGATGGGATCAAATAAAAAAGAAGACGATCCTAAACAAAAATAAATTCATATACAATTGGTCTGTTTTCTGTTCCTGCACTAGACTGTTCTAGAACTCTTTTTCTCGCTTTAAACAAATATCAAACGTATATCTATCTCACTTTAAGTTCCAAAAGTGTACACTAGTTCAGCCACAAAAAACAGACCTAATTAGTTTTGGATTCTACTTATTTTACGTTTAATAACATTTTCTATAGACAAACATTTGGCATTCCAATGGGCTCTCCACTATCACCTATCATAGTTAATATAGTATTGCAAGACTTTGAATATACCTAAATGTCTTAATAGTTTGACGTTAAAACCCAGTTTTTATGTGAGGTATGTTGACGACATAGCACTAGCGACCAACCAGAATATATAACATAAAGAATATTTTAAATGAATTTAATAATTACCACAATCGTTTGCAGTTCACGTTAGAGGAGGGCAAAGATAAACTAAATTTTCTGGACGTAACTTTGATAAAAATTAATAATAATAAAATTATTTATGATTCGTACCAAAAACCAACTTCATCGGGGACATATCTTAATTACTTCTCACAACATCCTTTAGCACATAAAATAGGCGCGATTTATAATTTAATCGATAGAGTATTACTGTTATCTCATCCTAGTTTTCACAAAAATAATTTAGATTATAAAAATTTTACTTTTGAACGGATATCCATTACAGCTAATTATTAACATAATCAGAAAAAGAATATATAAGAAATTGGACAAATGTAATCATAGCAATAACAATAATGATGGCAAACAAATAAATGACAGTGTGAATGATAGAAATACTAATTACTTCACGATGCCATTTATTTCGAGTATAGCTAATAAAATTAAAAATCAATTCAACAAATACAAGGACATTAAAGTAGCTTACAAAGACATGAATAAGTTAAATGGCATTATTAAAGTATAAAAGGACAAAATTAATAAAATGTTACATAGTAACGTGGTATATAAGATATCTTGTGGGGATTGCAATGCTACATACGTTGGCCAAACGGGTAGAACTTTAAAAACTAGAATTTCTAAACATAAAAATCATATAAATTGGAACATACAACAGAAATCTGTAAACACGGAACATAGATTGGACTATTCGCATGAATTTAAATGGGATGATATAGAAAACCTTGATGAAGAGATAATCTTAAACAAAAGACTCACACCTGAAATGATACGTACATATACGTAGACAAGAAAATAGCTTGAATTTACAAACTGACACGGAGAATTTGAATTCAGCATATGAGTGTTTATTGGCTAAAGTTTAGGTTTCAATCTTTTTGTTATTTATAATTGACGATCATGCGAATTATATGTATACTGAAGATAAAATAATCGGCAAGTTGTAAACGAGGGCATTTACTTGTTGACGATAGACATGACGAATAACGTGATTTTCGCACATACCAACATTATATCATGTAAGTTAATCTCAATTTTTAATTTATATCTGTATTTATAATTAAACTAGTACTGGTAAATAATATATGATAATGTAGTGTTCTAGGGAGCACATTGATGTAACTTAGTAACTAAGAAATATTGATAAGGATCCGATACAAGGATCGAAACGTATATTCTAATACAATAAAGAATTTGATACACAATTATACTTAGTGTTTGGACTCGATTTGGCATTGAAACACATATTGATTTATTCATCCGAGTCAATAATCAAGAAATTTCACTATAATTTTTAATAACAGTCTGTAAACAATAAAAATATGTTATTAAATATAAATATAATTTTATTCACATAACTTTCATATGTATATAATTTATTTGAAGTGAAAATATCATACACATTTCCAAATTAAATTAACTTTACAGGAATACGACCGCCATTGAGAGGAGAGAAAAAGAAACGGAGCGGGAAGAAGGACGCTATATAATTAACAATTATTATAATAATTATTATTATTATGAATAATAAATAGATTTTTTAAAAATAATGCATATTAATTTCATAGTTCTGCTTTAAGACTACATGCTGCAGATGTTAATGATATTGTTGAATTTTCGTAGGCAGATTGAAAAGATATTAGATTATTAATATCTTACATAAAATTTTGACATTTCGGATTTCGCATCACGATATCTCCGTTCGTGGGACACGTAGAGGTAAAAAATAAACGTTTATTATATAATTCGGATCCACGCTGTCGATGGAGCTCATATTCAGAACTCGATCGGTCTAGTCTTTATTAAAAAAACCGAGAATTTTGGATGCTCGGATGCCTGCAACTCGCAGACTCGCGTAAAGACACCCTTGTCTCGCGCTGCGTGCCCACTTGGTGCGAGACACTACCGTGTCTCTTGATTGTCCATCGAAACATCACGCTTAAAAGCGTGTAAAAAATATTGTAAATATGTATAATATTTATATAATTTGTTTAATTTAGTTTAATTTGTGCGCTCGAGATATCCTTCCCTTTTGCTCCTTTCCTTCACACATACATAAACATATACACAGGGAAATGTAAAAAATTACATTTTTTTAAATGATTTTTAAACAATTATTTGTTAAATTACAATAATTAAAAGTTTTTGCGTTTGTCAATATTTGTATTAAAATTATATACTTGAATACAAATATTTCATATAAATATTATAGTTATATTAATAGATTAAATGTAATTTTTTACATATTTCCCTTCTGACGGAAGAGACCACCACCTTCTCGCGGTTTCTGCCGAGCAACCATATGTATGTATATGTACATGAATAGAAACTTCAATAAAAGTGGAAAGAATAAAAAACCATAAGGTATAAATCAATAGTAAATCCTGGCTGAGGTAATATTTTTCGCAATAAGTTCTTTATTAAATTAATTTAAGAGGGATTATTTCATATATAGGAATGTCCGAATATTTCGGCGCCTCATCGTATTTATATTATTAACATCTCGGATTGATTGTGGTTAACGTTCGAACGGTCACATCTGAGATAATTAAATTTAAAAATTAAGAATTTGTATTGTATTTATAATATCTAACTTTAACCGATTATTGGCATTTCTTGATATTTATCAATAGTAAATGTTCAAATATCGTTTAAAGTGCCATGGATAATTTTTCATACTTTTTAAATATTTGAAAGCGTACATGTTGGCCAAGAGTGCTGTACATACACATACACACAAATTTTTATCGTATATTTATAAATTTTGAACATATTAAGATTATCCCTCTTTCACACACATTAATCTATTATTCATTCACACAGGTAACAGAAGTCGCACCAGTGCGTGATAGTTTACGAAATATTGTTATAATTTTCTCCGTGTGGGCTATATTTATATATTGCATTTGTAAAATGCAATTAATCGGTGTGACTGAGCAAATAAAGTACGCTGACAGAGTCCCACTCCCGAATCCTGCTTTCTTTTTTTTCGTGGTATATTTTTCCGATATAAGTGGTTAAATTAATTATCAATAAACGTATAAGGTCAAACAATATGTTTTTATATAATTATTGCAATTATTCGTGTACTTTTAAACTAGCAACTGTAGGAAGAATAATGATTCTCGACGTGCATGATATGCGTCAAACTTAATGATAAAAGATTTTTATATGTAAATTAAATTTGTTTTCCTTTAAGCGATCCAAAAAGAAATTATATTTTGTAATGATGTTGTGCCTATCAAATGCGCTTAGTGTCGATCGATACTTTGGTTTAAATACTTTTTTGTAACTATCATCGGAACTTACCTATATGAAAATTCTGATATTAAAGAAAATTACAAAAGCGAAATTATTTATATAATTATAAAGATGATGCCAATATAAATTTGTGAAATGTACAAAATAAATGCCTTTATATGTGCGATTTTAAAATAATTCCTTGTCTATTGAAAAACGAATTTTTCCTACAGTTGTTACAGGTACACACGAATAATTTCAATAATTACGTGAAAATGTATTTGGCTTAATACGTTTACTATTAACGTCTACTATTACAGTTATTTCAGAAAAATCTATGAAAAAAAGGGAAAAAATCAACTTGATCACGCCAATTAGTTACGTTTCTGACTTATAAACTCATGGTATATAATTTCCAAGGAAAATTAATTTTAAATAATTAATATTTCGTTAACTATTACGTTTTGACATGATTCATACCATTGTGGATTAATGGGAGGGGTATATGATTATTACAATTTATTAAAAGTTATATGTTATCTAGAATGTCTCCATGCCTCTTGATACACGCCGAGCGGCCGAGAGAACGTATTTCGGTCGCTTGAGTGAAACTACGAAAGCGATGGCAGGTTCTCTCTCGCTCTCAGCGTGTCGACAAGGCCAAACAATAAGAACGAGTGCGAAAAGGTCGGCGATATAGTCGGCACGCTTCTAACTACCAAGTCACACGGACACGGGCTCGTGCTTGTGTTG
>NW_017300350.1:31252-33231 GCF_001594075.2 Trachymyrmex cornetzi | reverse complement strand
CTTCACAATCCAATAGGTCCCCACGACGCTCGAGTAAATCCACATTTAGCCTCTCGGCCTCCCCTACTATTAGACAATTCTTCAATACCGCGCGTTAAATTCAAACGAATTAGTTCATTGCGTTGAATATTAGGTAAGATACCAAAAGTAAATTACCAATACATAATTACGGATTGATCGTATGTTTCATTTCTATGCACATTGGATGACATACAGAAAGTAAATAACCAATCCATAATTACTGATTCAAGCGAATTACGGATAGAAAAGAATCAAAAAAATTCAAAAACTTGATTCGACATCGCTTCAATGAATAATTTTCAACACAAATTAAATAGAAAATTCACAGGGCGTTTTAGGAATCTGCGCTGTAATTAATGCGCTTATTTTAATTACACACAATGCTCTTACAGCAACTTACTTTATTCATACATCGTACGTTTCGGCTAATTTCTAGCCTTCTTCAGTGATTTAACACCTCATCATCTATCTAACATCCAAAAACAGTCCTTCCTTCGGCCACTCCACACATCTGAACTCCATACCAGTTGACAGGCTGAATGGTCTTCAAGATCTAAGTATGTCTAACCTTAAATTTCATATTGATAATTAATCTCTCAATTTTCAAACGAAACCACCAGGAGTCTAATGTATCGAATTACCTCAGGAATATTTGTTACATTCATCACACTTTTCTACAATTCTTATAATTGACAATTCTACGATCGTCACTTATTTAAAAACTTCGCATCTCTCTATATATTAAATTGATGTTTATGCTGCGGTGTCTCTCTTTGTACTAACTGATATACATGTCTAATATCCTTAAAGTTCTTAACCGTCGGTCAAAAAACAAAAATATGACGTGCACAATAATTCCGTGTCCTTGTTTAAATTAATGCCGTTTGTCTGTCGCTTAATATTTATTATTTTCGATATTAATCTTTTATTATAATTTCGCTCTATATCCGATATTTTAACATTCTGCCACTTGAAATCGTGGTTATTCCTGTGCATTGTAACCACCGTTTGATTGGTATTCTTTTTCTTTATGTCATTTCTATGTTCTGAAATCCTAGTTCCTAGTTGTCTGCAAGTCTGTCCTACATACGACGCGTCACAATCGTTGCAATCTATCTTATAAATTACGTTCTTATTACAATTTGTCAGCAGTGGGTCTTTTTGCGTTTTAGGCCCGTTTCTATCACTTTCGCCTTAATCTCCAGTTTAGCCAAACTTTCGTTAAAACTAAACCTAGATTTGGCGCTGATTGGTTTCTACCACCGTTACAATGTAAACGTTTAGCTAAACTTATAACCTATGTGTCATAACTTAAAGAAATTACTAAATCTCAGTCGTTGATTGGTCCAATATTGGTTCTAACAGTATTGTACGGCAACGTGCAGCATCGTGTTATGTGAATACTCGTGTAAGGAACATAACGTTACAAATTAAATTAAAAATGAACGTAGAAGACATAATACGAGGTGTGATCAAAAAGTAAGGTGACTTTTCATTTTTATAAAAAAATATTCATTTATTCATCCAAAATTATGTTATCCCCTTCAAAATAATCCCTCTCTGATACAATGCACTTGTGCCAGCGCTTTTTCCAGTCGTCAAAACACTTCTGAAATGCACTTTTGGGTATTGCCTTGAGCTCCTCCAGCGATGCAGCCTTAATCTCCTCAATCGTCGCAAGTCTTCGTCCTTTCATGGGCCTTTTCAATTTTGGGAAGAGGAAAAAGTCGCAGGGGGCCAAGTCTGGTGAATACGGTGGCTGAGGCATGATGACAGTATTGTTTTTGAAAAAAACTACTCACTACAAAAAATTACTCACTAGTAACGACGTGTGCGCAGGTGCATTATCATGGTGCAGAATCCATGAATTTTCTTTCCACACTTCCGGACGTTTTTTTCTTAAGATCATCAGCTATTTCTCTAATCGTGATTCGACGATTTTTCAACACAATTTCTTT
>NW_017300350.1:29009-29985 GCF_001594075.2 Trachymyrmex cornetzi | reverse complement strand
ATTAAATTGTTCAATAATAATATCCTCGTCATCGGAAGATGACAGTACGAGGTTATATGCCATGTTTGACACTAGTAATATTTCTTAACCGCAGTTCAATTGCCTCTAAACGGTCAAAATTGGCCGTTCAATTTAAATTCAATTTATATACGTTTAAACTAAAGAAAAAAGTTGGTAGAAACCAATATTTTGCTAAACTTTGGTTAATCAAATGTCACTAGGGATTAACTCTTTAAACTGCGTTGGTAGAATCGGGCCTTAATCATGCAGTTAAAAATGGAATTAATAAGGAGCATACAGCCACAACGCCAGTTATAAATAGCAAAAATATATTCAATTTAAATCAAGTAAACGTTTCGGTCACTATGACCATCATCAGTACAATCAAATTTCATATTAAACAATATATAAATTATCAACCAAAAATTGTACTTGTCACAAAATTATCGTTCGCAAAAAAATTTTTAATAAAAATATGATGCTCAATAGTAAGAAATCAATCCAGTCCGAACTCAACAAGAATTTTTCAGAAGTAGTTGAACATCAATGTCAATTTGTTATAATATATGTAGAAGATATTTCCATTTAAATATGTGATTGCCAGATGCACATATTTCCTGAGATAAGTATTCACTCAAATCGTCACAGATTCATCTTCCACACAAATTTATAGCGTCAAACAGATTATACTTTTAACTTTAAGAGATTATAATTTTCATATAAATTATCATTAAAATGAGAACAATTGTTGTCATGAAAAATTGTTGTCATAAAATAAGAACAATTGTTTTCTCATGAGAAAAGCGTTTTTATATGAAAAATTTTTCTATTTAAATTAAATTTTTTCATTTTATACGGTTAATTCTTTAATTTTTTGCGGTAACACTTAAATTGAGCAAGGTAACGCAATTTTGTGATAATGTTTTGTATAATGTTTTGAAGGAGAATTAAATAACCACTACTTTAGTTGGAAGAG
>NW_017300350.1:27093-28633 GCF_001594075.2 Trachymyrmex cornetzi | reverse complement strand
AAATAAATTAAGAAAAAAATTAAAGTTACTATTATTTTTTCTTTAGAAGGAATAAAATGGTAAAATTTAACTTGGCCCCAGTTGTTGATATCAAATCTTTTATACAAATGATACATATCATTAGTTCTATTAAACAACAAACGTGATTAGTCATCAGTTTCACGGCCGATTAAGTAATTGGCGTTGATCAAACTGGCCCAAATGGTGATTCTTTACGAGAAGCACACACGCTTAGCGCTTTTTTAACCTTTTTTTTTAAAAAAGTAAGTTTGTACACGATCATATGTACAAAGGATATCATCATAAAATTTACCTACCGCCACCTCCATCGTTTTATAATGGTGATATAAAATATATTCATATTACTGTAAAATTACCGACGTATAATTTTTTCGTTTTCATTATCTAATCTCCTTTTGTTAAATATTGAGTTATAAACAAATGGAGATCGTTATCGAATAAATTGCTTGTCATTATCATTTCCTAACCTAGTCAATAAATATACCAGTGTATAATTCCATTTTCGTTCGATTTTTTTATTTACAGTACAATCCTGTAAAGAAGAAAATTAACATTTGATAGAATAGAATACTTTTCGCGAAAACCAATAGTTGTCAACTTTAACGCTTAATGTCTCGATTCACGAGGCAGAGCGACACTTTTTTCTGCCAGATTCTTTCGTTTCATGCTATAAAAATAAGAGTAAATTTTCGTTTATACACCTTTAAATCATTAATATGGAAAAATTATATGTACATATATCAACTTATCCAAAATTACATGTTTTGATTCTTGAATGAATTGAGTCATCTTTAGATTTTTTACAGTCTTAACAATACATTTAGATCGATCTAATAATTCGTGGTGACAGTACAATACGTTGAACTAGTCGAATGCTTCTATGAGAGAGACCATGATCCATTTCCAAAAGATTAACTGATATGTTGTTGACTGTATCATGATGTTTTAATGTTAAGATTGTAAAGAATCTGAGGATGGCTCCATTCGAGAGCCGAAACATGTAATTTTGAATAAGCATATATATATATACGTACGGTTTTTCTATTATTAATAATGATTTAAAGGTGTATAAACGAAAATTGACTCTTATTAGTCTTGTTATTTTTATATTAATTTTAATAAAGTATGTTATTTTTCGTTTTAGTCATAGAATTAGTAGCATAGATTAAACGCGAAAAAAAGATATAAGATAATTTTTCTTTTTATAATATTATATTTCTGATATTTAGATGTTTTAGATTCTTATGTCCATTTCCACCAACGTAGATTAACTTTAATCTCGGTTCAACTTGCTCTTCGTCTTTTTCTAATTCTAAAGATAAGTTGAACCTAGATTAAAGTTAATTCACGTTGGTGGAAATGGGCATTAATTGTTCTTTACTTATTGTTTTATGTTTGAATTACAAATCTTTTACTCATTTTTATATTGTATGTTTCTAATTAATTGTGCTTTACTTATTGTTTTATGTTTGAATTATAAGAGTCCTTTACTCATTTTTATATTGTATGTTTTTAATAA
>NW_017300350.1:26470-26864 GCF_001594075.2 Trachymyrmex cornetzi | reverse complement strand
CTTTCTACTGCATTGCAGACACTTTCTTAAACCTGCGTACGAAAGAATATTGCAATAAAAGGTGTTATTACAAATTTTATAAGATAATATTGATTGAAATAAACTACCAGAATATAAAATAATCGTAATTATGCCAATGAGGGGAGCCAGCCCTGACGACCTTGACCTTCACATATGTTGTCAAGGTCATGACCCTGAGTGACCTCCAACAAGTTTTAACCGTCGCTCGTTATTCGTTAAAAAGTTATTAACAGTTAAAGTTAGTAATTTTCGAGATGTACCTATTATTCCACATATATTTTCCAATTCCACCAAATACTTTATTCAACATTATTATTAACAGAATAGTCAGGGGGCGGGGGGGTGAGAGTCGAAGGTGAGAGTCGGGGGGCCC
>NW_017300350.1:25791-26268 GCF_001594075.2 Trachymyrmex cornetzi | reverse complement strand
ATTATAAATATTATCTTGCTGAATTTTTATTTAAAAGGATTTATTCAATGGAGACAAGAATTGAGACATTTTTTGATATTATGAGTGAAATGTATCCTATTAATAATAATGTTGAATAAAGTATTTGGTGGAATTAAAAAATATATGTGGAATAATACAATTATACATCTCGAAAATTACTAACTTTAACTGTTAATAACTTTTTAACGAATAACGAGCGACGGCTGAAACTTGTTGGAGATCACTCAGGGTCATGACCTTGACAACATATGTCAAGGTCAAGCTCATCAGGGTTGGCTACCCCCCCTTTTTTTTTATTACGGAGGGGAAATGCCTACGCATACCCCGGGATCCCGGGGGAGATCCCGGGGTTATGTGGAACTCGCATCTATTAAAACCCCTCTGGATGTCCTGCGCTGGCCGTTGGGAGGGACCGCCAGGAACGCGTGCAGCATACTTCCGGCGGCCCCTCGGCCT
>NW_017300350.1:24363-24733 GCF_001594075.2 Trachymyrmex cornetzi | reverse complement strand
CAAGGACCGCCAGGGCACCGTTCGACACGGTCCTGTAGGCCCTCGCTATTCTCAGGGCCAGCTGCCTTTGCATACCGTGCAGATTCTTACGAATCCGGCGACTGGCCCGGGCCTTTCCATGTCATATCGGGGTCCCGTACAGGGCCCCGGACAGGACCGCGTGCGCGTACGCACGCCTCACTCCGTCTCCCGGACCACCGAGGTTGGGCATCAGGCCGAGTAGAGCATCGATGGCCCAATCGCGGAGCCAAGCCGTCAAAGTGATCGGCAAAGTCCCAGCGACCATCCAGGGTGAGACCCAGATACTTTAAGTTGGGCCCCGGGATGCGGACCTCGTCCACCGTGACCCAGGCCTCCGGCGGCGCCCCGC
>NW_017300350.1:21905-23534 GCF_001594075.2 Trachymyrmex cornetzi | reverse complement strand
GGCAGCGGCCATCTCCCCCCCGGTGACGGCCAGCTCCTCGGTCCATCCCTCCGGCGGACCCGCCCACTCCCGTACCTCCCGGGCTGGCTACCCTTATCGGCATAATTATCAAAATAATTTGTATTCTTACACCGGAAAATGTGTTTTACAGCAGAGAATTTGTGAAATAAATATTTATTCTAGCCTCACTTACGTGTTCATACGTGTTCCTCTGTTCCATCGATGTGACAGATTTTCTAACCTGAATAATATAACGGTTAATACTAAATGCCACATTTGCCTCTTGCTATCTAGAGTCAAACCTGTCAGAATGGGATGGCGAACACCTAGACACCCATTCCCTCGAAAACAAACACCTACACACCCACTTTCTTGAAGGCGAACATCTTGACACCCACTTCTTCGAAGGCGAATACCTAGACACCCATTTCCTCGACGGCGAACACCTAGACACCCACTTCCTTGACGGCGGACACCTAGACACCAACTTCCTCGATGGCGAACATGTAGACAACACCTAGATACTCACTTCTTCGACGGCGAACGCCTAGACGCCCACTTCCTCGACGGCGAACACCTAGACATCCATTTCCTCGACGGTGAACACCTAGACATCCATTTCTTCGACGGCGAATATCTAGACACCCATTTCTCCAATAGCGAACACATAGACACCCATTTCCTCGACGGCGAACACCTAGACACCCACTTCCTCGACGGCGAACACCTAGACACCCATTTCCTCGACGACGAATACCTAAACACCAATTTCCTCGACGGCGAATATGTAGGCAACACCTAGACACTTACTTCTTCGACGGCGAACACCTAGACGCCCACTTCCTCGACGGCGAACACCTAGACACCCACTTCCTCGACGGCGAACACCTAGACACCCATTTCCTTGACGGCGAATTCCTAGACACCTAGTTCCCCAATAGCGAACACCTAGACACCCACTTCCTCGACGGCGATCACCTAGACACTCATTTCCTCGATGGCAAACACCTAGACACCAACTTCCTCGACGGCGAACACCTAAACACCCATTTCCTCGACGGCGAACACCTGAACACTCATTTCCTTGATGACGAACACCTAGACACCCATTTCCCCAATAGCGAACACCTAGACACCCACTTCCTCGATGGCCATCACCTAAACACTCATTTCTTCGACCTAGACATCCACTTCCTCGACGACAAACATCTAGACGCTTAATTCCTTGACGGCGAACATCTAGACGCTTAATTCCTGAATATCTATACACTCTCTTCCTTGACGCGGTAAATTCCTAGATCTTCAACGAAAATCTCGATATTTCATTTTAATTATAATTAATATTTTATTTTAATTCATTTTATTAATTTGAATTTGAATTAATTAATTACGTAACACGTCACATCGTATATGTGACAATGTTTTACCATCGCTGATTATCACAGCCGTTATGTGTGGTTTATCACGTTCGAATGTGCAATACTGCCATTGCTAGATTAAGTCAAAAGCCCTCTATTGTCGAAAAAACGAGATGGACATTTTCTTCTGGTCGACGATGACAATAATAATGACAATAATGACGACGACGTTTCTTAAAATTATAATAGAAATAAAAAAATCCGGACTTTG
>NW_017300350.1:16402-21265 GCF_001594075.2 Trachymyrmex cornetzi | reverse complement strand
CCATGTTCGCGCTTAATTTTCAAGGTATTCTCTATCCGCCTCGAATTTTTTAATAACATTAATATATTCAAGATGTCAAAGTCTATAAAAAAACATTACTTTTGTTTATACCTTTTTAGGCAGTTGCTTTTCGCGCTCGGCTGAACAGCGTTCCTTATTGGCGCCGCCATTAGTGCTGAAGTCACGTGCACCAATCAGCAAAAGTCTCGAAATGATCAGTCTCTAGTAAAGGGTCTCTAGCTTCGCGCAGCTTAGCGCCGAGACACTACCAGTGTCTCCAGATAATGACATACTTTTAGCTGATGAGGCTTGTCACAAGCAGTACAAGGAACGTCCATGTCGCCTAATTATTATTAATAGATACTGCAAATGCACTATTCCACTAACGTTCTACTAAAAAATCAACGCCCCCCAAAAGCGATAACATTTATATCATTGCTTGACAAATCGAAACGACACGGGCATAACAGTATTATTTATTTTTTCCTTTATTTATCATTTCATATATAACAGATAAAAGATAAATGATTCATATGATGCCTGAACGGAATGCACTCATTCACATTATCGATTATTTACGTCAATTCCAATTTTCTTCGATTCCCTTCCTTTACTTTAAATAAAGAAATACGATTTTACAAGATATTAATTCAATTTGTACGTCAAACAATAAATGTAATTCATATATGTGCGATGCACACTCTGCACTTTTCGTCTTACAATTACGTAATACACGATTTTTGATTTTGACACTACATGTTATCATTCAGACGTTACGCAAGTGCTGTCCAGCCGTGCGTGATAAAAATTTCTATGACTAGACGTCCGCAGAGTTCCAAAAATAGATGTGATTACATCGTTGCTTCCTGTTTATGCGAAAATACGCAACATCACGAATGTGCTGCGTGAAGGAGTACGGATGGCGCGCGTATAGAGGCGTTTTCAATTATTTCTCAAAAATGGTACTTTGGAAAATAACTTTATCACACATAGTTGAATTCGTCTTAAAATAATCTTACTTTTTATTATAAAAAAAATCAAAATTTTTTTTTAAAAGTTAAGTGGTAGAGATAAACAAATAAAAAAAAATTTTTTTTCTTTTTCTTTTGTATTACAAAGTAGTCTTGAAACCATGCAACTTTTATTTCAAACATTTTTTTCTATCTCTTACAATTTCGAGGATATCCGCTTCGAAAGAGAGAAATCGATTTTCTTTTAAAGGATGTTTCACCCCTTAAAAGTGCGTATGGGCACGTATAAAAAATACGTATCGCTTATTTTTGTTTGGAAAATAACATACTAAAAGGTCATTAAGATCGGAGGGAGACAGTCGCGTCCCTTTCCTTGTGAGAACCTATATATTTCCAGATCTGCCGCAACTCGATCGGCTCGCATAAAGCAGCACGGCAGTGTCTTGCGCCATGACGCTTCGCTTGTCTTAGCGCCGAGATACTATCTCCAGATTATATTATAATACATAAAAAATAATTTATCTTTTTTGTGCAGGGAATGATTCAAGACAAATTGATATGTCATGCATCCGGTGACTTCTCACAACCCTTTGTCCTCGGATTTTATTTGTATCACATCGTGCAGGATAAAGAAAATCAAAAAGGTAAATGCGATCGAATTTTCATCGATTCGCAATTTAATTGCATTTTTTATAATAGCCGCAGACTATTCCGCTCCGCTCGGGAATTTGCAAAGTTTTGAGAATGAATGGGTAGAAATAGAGATGAGACCATCGAAAGGATGGTGTGAACCAACATCTTCAACAACAATGTCCACGGTATCCACAATTCCTAGTTGCGACACTATTGACGAATCTAGTGTTCCATCTTTTCTGAGAGATGATATCGATTTAACTGAATCAATGGATGATAGAAATTGGACAGGTAACACTAAAAATATTCAATACATGATTTATGTGTATGTCTTCATCTTTATATTACATTACAAATATCTTTAAAAAAAAAACAAGAAGAGTTAATTTTTAATTTTTAATGAATTTAAATCATATATATTATATATCGTAGAAGAAAATATTTGTAAAATAATTGTCAAGATTCGATCAATGAAATATAGATATATATCAAACGAATTACTTGTATAATTTGTTCTCTTTCAGTGCCATTGTATAAACACACTCATTTGGATATTGATATCAATAATAAAAGTGACAGGATCGAGTGGGGTCATTTAAGATATCAATCTATTTATAAAGTAGATAATTCTTACGAACTCGTAGTACAATGGGTAGCATCATCAGGCAGTATAGTGGCTGATCTGGTAAATATCGATCTATTTCCCCTTTTACAATTTTTTTATTAGAATATGAGAATCAATGCTAATAATCAATATCTGACTGTAAGATATTCGTTTGGCAACGCAAAGCTCAAATGTGCGGGATACAAATGGTACCAATTCCCAGCGATTTGTTGGCACTACCATATACTTTGAAGAGCGATCCTCTCAGAGGACCTATTTTTATACCACTTGATACGGAATGCTTAATGACAAATAAGCGGCACCTCTTTGAAGGTTTGTTCCAAACGAATTTGATTTTATTATCAATCTTATTAAAAAACAAATTGTTCTATTTGATAAAGCTAATAAATACAAATTTGCAGAATTCCGAGAAGATACCTATGCGCAAAGGCTATTTTTGTTCCAAGAAGCAATTCTGCAGAGATTTGGTTTCATGTCGTGCTTAGTCGAAAATACCGAAAATGATCGTCAGTACGTTCACATCACTGGTAATGCATTTATATTAGTGCCATCCAGCACGAATATTCGGCCGCGTCCACGAACTGCTACCAATGTCGTGCGGCGAAATACAGGACAGAAAAGATATCCGGTTCATCCGGATCAATCTAGTCCGCACGAAGCGTACATTACCAGACATGTTGGCGGAAAAAAGGATGACCATAGCACAGATAGGAAAGTAAGTAATCTTATCGTATACTTGAATGATTATTTATAATAAAATTTTTATGAATTAATTATTAATGTAATAAGAATTAAATTTAATAATATATTTTTTTCTGAATAAAATACGAAGAAAATTAATCAAATAGATTTTAGATTTATATTACATTTTTTTTTGAACAGCATATTTTTTTAAAACACTTAACATCAGATGTACAAAAAATCTAGCAATCAAACTGCCTAATAAAAATTATAATTGTTATTACTTTTAGATGGGCTTTTTATGGTCTTGGAATCATATGGTCAGCCGTAAGTGGAAGTCGTTATCTCTTTCGGCGGGCGATGAATTTTTCCAAAAGAAAATCATACAAGATTTTCGACACTTTTGTTCCAATGGAGACAATAGACTTAAAGAATTTTGGGAATCTTGTTGGGAGTTAAAAGAAAAAACTTGTACAAAAGCAAAGTAGCAAGATATTGTTTTTTTCCAAAAATTTATAAAATTATTATCGATCATTTCGTAAATTTTATCAAATTGTTATCATTATCGATTGTTAGCTTAATATTTCATGTGTCGTATAACAAACTTTTTAAGCATGTTGATTGGCTGCAGAATAGAGATCTGAGAATCTCTTTGTCTTGTAGCCAATCAACAAGATTGAAAAATTTTGTTATACAATACATGAAATATCAGCAGTCTTAATTTACCAAAAATACAATTGTATATCAATTGTTTATAAGATATAGTTGGTAACTCTTGTAAGCAGGATGATAAAAATATAAATTGTACAATATTAATATATAATGTTATAATAATAATAATAATATGCATTATATAATATTATTTAAAAGTTAGTGCCAAACTATATTTATGATTTTAGATTCGCATTTTGCTATTCCTATAAAATTCATGAATAATATGAATGAGTAGATTCGTCGAATTTGCATTCGTTGCTTATTATTCATGCTAGTGGAACGGTTCTTTTTTTTTTAAATTAAAGTATCTCTCTCTCTCTCTATCTGTAATGGTTCTATAATACAGTCAGCCTTATAATTGGATGACATATCTTATCGTAATATAATCTCATTGACTTGTGATAAATTCTGTATTTATTTTGATATGTGGAATACAATGTCGGAAATGTGTGCTTATGTGTAAATGATTACAATGCTTGAACTCGAGTCCATGCTAGGAATGTCTTTGACATGACATGGACTGCTAGCAGCAACTTTCAGCAACTGGATGTGAAGATATGTCGCGCCATCATCCACTATTTGAGGAATATGTGAACTAATGTCACAGCTGATAGGCATGCTCAGGTATATCAAAGCTGATTTTAGGCGTATTATCTATTGAACGTGCACGTTCAAATCTTTATTGCGAACGCATTAAGAAATATATGCATGATTGCGTTATTTATAATTTTAATGGCCGCAGTACAGACTTTTGCATAACGCATAACGCATAGTGCATAAGCGAATCAACTAATCAAAAGGTTTCCTTTCCTCTTATTCCATGGAAAAAAAGAATTTCAATTGGTTGATTCCCTTATGCGCTATGCATTATGCGTTATGCAAGAGTCTGTGTTGAGGCCATAACTCGCATAGTAATGAAGTTCTACAAACATTTATAATGATATATTTTCGATGTTGCTAAATATGACGTTATGTGGCTATAACAAATCCATGGTTACGATGATAGGATGTCAGATTCGTTAAGAATGACCAATTAATTACGTCAAATAGATGATACTTTGCTACCTAGGACATACGAGGTGTGATCAAAAAGTAAGGTGACTTTTTGAATTTCGCGCGCTCTGTACACTCTAATTTCAAAATTTTTTTTGTTGTGTTGGTACACTCGTCACGATCATATGTTCACAGTTTTGACTATATAGCATGTGTTGTTTTTATGTGAGAGGCATAAAGGTTAGA
>NW_017300350.1:13749-15774 GCF_001594075.2 Trachymyrmex cornetzi | reverse complement strand
GAATCAATAAGAAAAAAACGTCCGGAAGTGTGGAAAGAAAATTCATGGATTCTGCACCATGATAATGCACCTGCGCACACGTCGTTACTAGTGAGTAATTTTTTGGCCAAAAACAATACTGTCATCATGCCTCAGCCACCGTATTCACCAGACTTGGCCCCCTGCGACTTTTTCCTCTTCCCAAAATTGAAAAGGCCCATGAAAGGACGAAGACTTGCGACGATTGAGGAGATTAAGGCTGCATCGCTGGAGGAGCTCAAGGCAATACCCAAAAGTGCATTTCAGAAGTGTTTTGACGACTGGAAAAAGCGCTGGCACAAGTGCATTGTATCAGAGAGGGATTATTTTGAAGGGGATAACATAATTTTGGATGAATAAATGAATATTTTTTTATAAAAATGAAAGTCACCTTACTTTTTGATCACACCTCGTATATACATATAGATATATAGAGGATGTATAAAAAGTACCGAGATGGAGAAATATCTCGAAAACTAAGCATTTTAGGAAAAAGTGTTTCAGATAAAAGTTGTAGGATTTCAAAAGATCTATTCACTGATCATATCCACTTGACCTTGGATGGCGTCGCCAAGGTCAGGTCAAGGTCAAACTGATTTTTGAAAATAGAACACCCTATTTTCGATGCCAGAATATAATAGCTGGTGTCAAGAGCTTTTCATAAAAGGGCTTTTAAAAATAATTATAATAATAGTACATGAGTGAAGATATACAATATAAAGGATATATGTATGAATTATAAAATATTTTAGTGTAATCATTATAAGAATGAATATGTAAGCTTATATTATTATAGTTAGTTTAGCTGTATGTTCACAGGATGCCAGGTATTGCTGGCACTATTTTCGCGTCGGTATGCTGGGCGCATTCCATAGCGATGAGCAGATCCTTCAGACTGTTCATTTCGTTCTCACTTTCACGCTTCAATTCAAGCGTGATGATCGCACCATAATCTTCTACGGGATTGAGGATCCGCATCCATCCTTCTCTCTTTCCTAGTAGTGTTTTAATAAATGCCCTACTCTTCCGGGGCCACCTGGGTCTTGATCCAGAGGGGCAAAGGTGGGCAAGTCTGCACGGGGTGGCTTGCCAGTTCAACTCCTGGAATCAGTCCTCCAATGTATACATATCAGAGATCGGACATCGAATGACTCGGCCCTAGTCTCGTAATGCTACTATGACCGAGTCTCTTTCTTCGAGGCCAATTACCATTCTCTGTTGCCAAGTTTTTTCTTCACATACACTCGACGAATTCATCCGGTCGGTAGTACGCGGTCGGTGTTGTGGACCCCCAGGAGTCAGTCCAAGCTGCCATTGTTCTAGTAGTAGTAGTATAATACGTTTATTGGCCTTACAAAAAGTCTACAGCCATCTTATAGATCTTCGCTGAATTACATTATAACATAACTTCTTATCTTATGTAGATGTCGCTGATCACCCGTAATTCTATATCCGAATTACTAGTCTATCTTAGTCTTTTTTCTCATAACTCTTTAATCTCTACTACTTTACACTTAATCTATATTATTTACAACGAGTACTATATCCTTTTGTACATGGAGTCTTACTTACTATTAACAATATAATAATTAAACGGCTTCATCCACGTACACAGGCTGAGTTTTGTGCAGGATCATACATTAATCCATATTTATTATAATATATAAAACCAAACGTTTCGGTCTGTCATCAGACCATTTTCAATAGTATTAGTCGATTTATTGGGATGATAAAAGATTATCACTAATGATAATATAATTATTAACTTCACTTATAATTTAGAGCAGACTTGTTTTCATGGAGTGCAGAGGATGAAAATTATTTTAACAGATAGGACATACTATGTTTTCTATGGTTTTACGCAGTTGACGAATGTTATATATGATATTTCGAAAATTATAATTTAATTATTGGACAGCGATATACAGGGTGGACCATCTGAAGTGATCCAGTCAAATATCTCGAAAACTAGTAGGGATAGAGAAAAATGTTTCGTATGAAAAGTTT
>NW_017300350.1:2406-12542 GCF_001594075.2 Trachymyrmex cornetzi | reverse complement strand
TATATAATGACAACGAGAATGATTTCGATCTGTAAATATTCAAAATTATTGAGAAATTTTTAACAGTTCTATGTAATACTATTGAAAATGGTCTGATGACAGACCGAAACGTTTGGTTTTATATATTATAATAAATATGGATTAATGTATGATCCTGCACAAAACTCAGCCTGTGTACGTGGATGAAGCCGTTTAATTATTATATTGTTTGTATTGATCCACGGTTAATAAGTATTCTTGCTTACTTACTATTGTCTCGCTATTTGTTAAACACTTGCTTAAATTTTATATTTGGATCTTAATACTGTTAATAAACTCGACCACTATTCTCAGCATGTCCACTTTTAATTCTTTAAAAACCATTTTGATGTTAAACGGAGTTTTTATTCTTTTTTTGTTAAATTTCTTAACCATGTTTTTGCTCGTATTTATTACAGTGCCAGAAAACGTGTTTCAAGTCCTTCGAGCCTTGGCCACAAGTACAGATATTACTATCAACCATCTTATACTTAAACAAACTTTTTTTAAGTGAGCAATGCCCACGGCGTATCCGATTAATCGAAACAATAGCCTTCCTATTTAAATTAAGTTTGTAAAACCATGGTTTTGCTGGGGTGATCCCGATTGACCACCACCAATCACAGCGACCGGTGCTTAGGAGCTTTGTAGTCTCAAGCGCTGTGAGTGGCTCGTGTCCAATTGAGCCGTGTCCAACTGGGTGCCACCCGTTTTGCTGACGAGCTTTTAAAATATTGAAAGCAAAATAAGCCCTCATTGCCTTCCATTGCTCTTATTTAAAGCGTTGCTATTCTTACACTCTTTGGACCCTGAATTTAACAACATCGGAGTGAGGAAGAGCTCGGTCTAATAGGATCCCTCCCGGGCAGTTCTTTTAGCCAGGTCATTCGCTCTCTCGTTGCCAATAATACCACAATGAGACGGTATTCAGACCAGCTGGACTACCTTATTCCTTTTCTTGCAACCCATTAGTAACTCATAGATTTTCTGAATTATATACGAATGATCTTTAAGGCTTCTTCTGTTAGACAGAGCCTCTAAGATACTTTTATAATCCGAAAAAATAAAAAAAATTCTCATCTTCCGATTCTATTATCAAATTCTGAGCCTGGTATAAAGCTATAGCTTCAGCCGTGAAAATAGAAGTTAAGTCGTAAAGCTTATAACTAAAGGTAAATCTCTCATTAGTGGACCAACTGGCCATTCCCACCATAACGCCATCATCTAATTCCGTTCTTGAGCCATCCGTAAAAATAAAGGTGTTATACGACCATCTATCATGGAAAGCCCGGAATAACGCGTTGGCGTTGTTCGACTCTTTCATTCTTGCACTACTTAAGAGATCTATATTGAGAGCAGTAAATTGATTCTTAAAGTCTAGCTGATAATATACACTGACTTGGGACTTATAAATAATATTGCCCATATTCTCGATTTCCTTGTATTTACAGACTAGTATAGATTTACTGAAATAGTTAGAATGCAAAGGGTGTTTCGATTTCGAAAGTTCCTTAACTTCCTCAAGACAATCCAACAACGAACGATAATCACGAGCCAGGCTTCTTAAAAGAAATTTAGAGCACAGTAATTCGAACCTGTATACTAAGAGCAGAAATTTAGACTCTTTCGTTATCACATTTATGGGAGTCGAATTCCTATATCCCATTGCTAAGCGAAGGCATTTTAATTGTACTTTTTCGAGCTTATACATTTTCTTAGGGCTGCATGGCGAAAGAAGGAAACCCCCATATTATATCCTTGATCTAATTAGTGTACAATATAATGTTAATATAGTTGCCGGGTCCGCTCCCCACCAAATTCTCCTTATAGAGCAAAGAATTCTTACTGGAACATCACATTTTTGAATAATGTAGTCTATATGACGATTCCAACTTAGCCGATTGTCCAACACCATTCCTAGAAATTTCACGTATGTACATGGCTCAATAATGGTATTCGAAAAATTACGACTTGTAAACCTCCTATCTTAACTTTATACCATTGTTGAAAATGATCAGTTTACATTTCTCAGGAGAGATTTAAGATTCCTAGAAGACAGATCTTCTGCTAGAATATTGCCTTGTTCTTCTAGTATTGTTAAACTGTTCCTTATGCTGGGACATAAATATAAATCGCTATGTCATCCGCGAATTTCAAAATCTTTACTCCAGGGGAGATCCGGTCGTCTAAATTGTTAATATATATAGAAAATAATGTAAGGCTTAGGACACTGCCTTGCGGAAGACCTTTAAAGGTAGTTCGTATGTTGTTATCCGGGAAATTGACAAAATGAACGCTTCTCTCCGAAACCAAATTGTGCACAAATGTTACTAGACCTCTAGGTAATTCGAGTTCAATCAAGTATTCTATTAGGATTTCTGTGCTAACACTACGTACGCTCCTTTGATGTTCAAGAACAAGGCTGCTAGATGTTTCTTTTTGTAAAACTGCTTGTGAATATCCGATGTTAACAAAGCCAAGCTATCTATACATGATCTATTCATTCTGAAGCCATATTGTGTATTGTGTAATATTCGGTTGTGTTCTAACCACCACTTTAATCTCTCGTTAAGAATTTTTCCATTAATTTCAAAAAGCAAGAGGATATATTGATAGGCCTAACCTGTTCATTTGCCTTTGGAATAAAGAAGCACAAGTATTCCCTCCATTCATTCGGAAAACATCGAGTAATTAAAACATCGTTATATATGTCTAAGATGGTCCTTTTTACAAATTCCGGTAACCTATCTATTATTTCGTAGTTGATCTTTTCACAGCCTGGAGCAGATTTTTTATTAACGTTTTTGATGGCTAAGGAAAACTCTGAAAATCAATAAGCGAGTCCAAAAAGTGATCGTTTCCGTCAACATGATTCACATTAGGAATATCACACCTCCTTCCGGCGGGACAGAGGTCCTCTACGCACTTTTCCATACTTTTAATTATCTTTACATTGCCTTCATAAAAAACTGGTTTGGAGAATCTGTTATTAAAGGATTTAACTTTGTTAAATACGTACTTGCAATTACTATTCCTATTTAGTGTTTCGCAAAATGATTTAAACGTTTTCTTTTTCTCATCTCTCAGAGTAACTTTAGTCTGAGCTTTAATATTTTTATACTCGAGAAATTCTTCCCTCGTGAATCTATGTTGTAGGGACAGCCACTTAGCTTTTCTTCGTCTTACGACTCTCTCACATGTCTCGTTCCACCATATCGCTCTTGATTTTTGCTTATCTCCTTGGGAGCTATAATATGTTTATTATTATCTTGTCTATTCTTGTTTCTCTGGTACTGTAAGGAATACTCCACCGCTGTCGCGATCTGTTCTAATACGAACTTATACCTTTCGCAAGCATTAAGATTAATAAACTCCACAGAATTAAAAATATTTGGTTTTTCGTTACAGAAGCTGTCAAACAACATTCAATCCATGCAATTTACATTTTAAGGTATTCTTAGGGATGGAATTTAAAGAAGTCCCCATCTCAATGGTAATCGGAAAGTGATCGTTCCTTCAATTGTCCCGCTCCACTCTCCACTCGCACTTCAAGGCAAGACCAGGGCTCACGATTGATAAGTCGATGCAAGAACTAGCAGTATCTGGATCCGAAAACTGGGTAACACTACCATTATTCAGGAGAATAAACTGCTCTGGATCAGTAAAATTGAAAATTGTGTTGCCATTTGCATTGTTGGTTTTGCTGTCCCATGCAGCATGATGGGCATTGAAATCACTCCCGATAAAAAAGGGATTCCCGATAGATCTGATAGAGTAAAAATTTGGTCCATTCGTTAGTTTTAATATTGTTTTTCTGTGTAGGGGGTTACTATAGTGATTTCTCCCATCGAGGAAAAGATGCCCACAGCGTCCACCTCGAGAGCTTCTGGAACGAAATCCAATTAAATAATTTTGAAAATTACACCCTTCTTAATAAGAAAGGCAATACCACTTCGTTAATTGTTTAGTCTATCAAACCGAACCGTCTCAAATTCCCTTAAAAGGAACGGAGGCTGATCCGGTTTAAGATATGTTTCTGTAATCATAAAAATATCCCAATCTACAGCATATTTTTCCAGCTTGAATAACTTATCTGTAAGACCACGGCAATTCCATTGACAGATTTTAATACTATCCTGCTTAGACATTGTATAAAGTCAAATTAGATTATACAGTAAATTGACTTTAAATGTTATTTTTCGTTTGAGTACCTATCATCTTATTCTTACTGCCGTACGTTTTAATGCCATTCATCGGGTTGGCTATGGAAGAATTTTTTACTTGGTCCGTTGTTGACCCCGAACAAGACTTAAGGTTATCTTCCTTCTTACTAGTAGTGTCCCCAAAAGTAGCTTGTTGTATGTTTTCTCTCTGCTTCCTTGACATGTCGCATTCATCATTCCTCTCCAACACCATCGCTGCTTCAGGGATGTCCTTGCTGAAAGTTCCCGCACGCTGTTCGTAAGATATCGGTCGAAGAGCTATGCCATTGGGGGAGAAGTTTTGGTTCCTACTTCCGATGAAATACTCGCAATTTTCCTTTTGGTTCTTGTAGAATTGATTGCTGTCTTTTAGTCTTCCACCAACGTTGCTTCAATCCTCTTCAGGGTTTGATCAAGTGGGTCCAAACTAATAAAACCCACTGGGTTTTTTTGGGTTGGATCCACCTGAAAAAACCCAGTGAAAAACCCAGTCAACTTTTTTTTATTGGAAATAACAAAAATTAATTATCGTTGAAAAGAAAGAGTATTGTAATATCTATTCAAAATTATTATATTTATAATATATATTTTTATTTCACTCAAACTTAAAAGTTACAAATAACAACATTGTAATTTAAATTAAGACCAATCGATAACTAGTGAGTTGTCATCAATGGAACGCAAATAACGATAAACTTTAACAAGTTTTGTTGCTTTCTCGATTCCCAGTCTATTTCGTAATTTGTTCCACACGAGTCCGAATGTTGAAAAGAATCGCTCAATAGAAGCTGAAGAAGCAGGGACAGACAAAAGATTGGAAAAGAAATTGCAGAATCCTTCTTGAAGTTTTGTTGATTTCTCTAATTTTTTTTCCATAATTTTCCACCATTTAATGGAAGAAAACTCATTAATGACACTTTCATGCATCATGGGATGCGAACGTTCGGGGCCTTCAGTCTTAACTAATAGCGATTTCGACTGGGAAAACTGGTGTGTACTGATTCATGTTAAAACTGTTTTATACTGTTAATTCACCGCAACAATGTATGTTTTATCAACCGAACCTCGTTACCGATCTATACTAGAATTGATTAAAGTGTCTTGAAGAGTCTTGAAATGTTCGCTTTGATTCAGTATTAAATATTTTTGAAAAGTGTGGCACACGGACTTAACATGCACCAGTGTACACTAATGCATCCCAGCCGAAATCGCTATAAGATTCTCTCTGTATCAAATGCTATTCTACAAATATTAATTGCAAAATCAATTTCTTTTTAAAATGTGACTTAGTTCTTACATTTAACTCGAAACAAAAGTGAAACTTGAAAAACCGAATAATTCGATAAAACCCAATAAAACCCCAAAAAACCCGATAAAACCCGGCTGGGCTGGGTTTTTAACAAAAAACCCGGGTTTTTTCGAATCCTGATCCTCTTTATAATTGGAATCATACTTGCCATTAATATTAACCTCCTGTCTGCCGCGTGATGTGTGTTGTGACCACCAAGCGAAATTTACTGTCTCTTGTTGGACTTTTTCTTGACTAAGATTCGCACGTTGTAAATCCAACAATTTCTGATGCACTCTTCGAGGAATAGCCGTGCGTTGATTGGCTATTCTGCTGTCTAGCCGACTTTTGGCGACCTCGCTAAACGAGGAAGAGTTCTTATCTTGGAATGATGGAAATTCCTCAATGCCAGGCCTGAATTTCTGTTTCGTTTTATAAAAAACTAACTTTTTGGCATCATTCATTGCAATATTCTCATATTAACCTTCTCACTTCATATTCTTTAAGGAAAACCGGACAGTTTCTATCGGTTGAGCGATGACTCCTGTTGCAGTTTGAGCACGCAGGGATATTTACATCCACCTTCATGTTTTTTCTCGCTACACATAATACATTTCGAGTCATTGTTGCATACCTTACTTGGATGGCCATATTTGAAGCAATTAAAGCATATTATTGGTAAGATCATGTAGGGTTCGACGTTGAACCTGACCTTATGAATGTACATCTCTGTTTAAAAATGGATCGCGGTGCTACATCCCTGCTAAGGGATTCCGGGAACTACATGAAAAAGACGAGGGCCGCGGAGGAAAACTAGTCCGCTACACTCTCTGCGCAGGCGCTTTTGCCAGAGTCAAGCAAGCAATGGCCGCTCTCGTGTGCGCTCATGTTGTGCCTATCAGATCTTGCAGACAAAGAATTCTAGTACTAAAACGCAGTAAATAATAGCAATTAGTGCATCATTATTCTCTGACGGGTGACTAACTATCAAACGAACAGAAGTGATTACTCTCAAACAAGAATCTGTTCAGGATGAAGAGAAAGTGTAGCATAGTCACATCTATCCAGTGAAACAAAGGATTCTGATCCGGAACATTCTCAAGGACACGAACATTCTCAAGGACACGAGCATTATTCTCTAACTCTCTAACTCCCTCACAAAGGCTGGAAGGAAAGTGTCACTCAAGGAGGCCGTAACGGGCATTCTCAAAGGATTGTAGTAATACGCTAAACTCTAATACAGGTTAGTTTGTCTCTCTCTCTCAAGATCGGTTTGTGCACAGCCTAATTTTCAGAACACAGTCTGAAGGGAGGATCTTGAGAGATATTCTCTAATCTTCAGAACACGGTCTGAAGAAAGGAACTGTGGTTTTATTCTCATATATATGCACATTCTCTATGGGTGATCTCACGACCACAGTATGTTCCAAGTAATGGAACCTCTCCTCTAGAGTTGTAGTCTCGCCCTCACGGTCATTCTCGAGACTACAAAACTACTCATGAAAGGTACATTCTCTAATCAACATGAAAGGTACATTCTCTAATCAACATGAAAGGTACATTCTCTAATCAACATGAAAGGTACATTCTCTAATCAACATGAAAGGTACATTCTCTAATCAACATGAAAGGTACATTCTCTAATCAACACGAAAAGGTACATTCTCTTATCAACGTACTACTGCTAAGTTGAGCTAATTTTCTAAAAGTAATTAAGCTAACCTCAACAATAAGTATATCATTCTTGTAATGATTGTCAGAACATGGTGATTTCAATTATACGCAGTTGAGACAATATACAATTACTTCCATTTATAGATAACTATTTGCCTTTAACATATATTATAATTCTATCAAACTCAAGTATTTATTCACCATGCAGAGTCCTCTCAAGCATATTTTCATTACAATGTATTAAACTATGTCAGTATAGAGATAAATGCTTACTTTTTATATTGTTAATTCAAATTTAACTATCTTTATCTCAAACATTCTAATCTGATGTACTTCAAATATATTTATCATCGAATCAAGGAAGGGCTTCATGTCTTTGGTTGTTGCTGAGATATGTGGAACATCAAGTTTGGATTGTTATTGGAAATAAAATATAACTCCTTCTAATTAAACTTGTTTTATAACTTTAATAAATATTTACAGTTTTATTTTCAGTATTGATTTTCTCTAATTTAAGATAAACGCCTTTCAGATAAACCATTAACTAAACAATCTCACTCAGCAGGATTTGGCCCGAAAAGGTTATAACAAACGATTCACTTGGGTTCATCTTCTTCCTTAGATTTTGTCCTGTTCCTTTTATTGAGTCTCTTAACATGAAACACTTTGACAGATGACTCCATTGCTTCCAGAATTTCGATTTCAGGCATGTCTTCGTCTACCCTTTTAATTAGGTCTTTGCGCATTAAACGGTACCTTGGAATAAAAGCTTCGAGGTCATAACCATCGAGAATAGGATTGTCTATTAATTTATTGGCTACAATTACATTTTTAGAGCTCACCTCAATTTTGGATTTTGATTTGCTGCATATCAAATTGATGTTCTTGTATCATGAGCAAATAATCCTACCCTATCTTAAGTGGATTTAATCTCTTTACCTGAGTGTCTTTTTTGCTTAGATTCTTCTATTGAATCCATACTGTATACAGACCTTCATTGTTATCTTGAAAATATTTAGGTACGTCAGTATCCCTACTTCCCACGGCTTGATTATCATTCATTCGCGACGGTGATTGAACAGGCACTCTTGGCGATGTCAGTGGTAACTTCTTGTAAAGATGGTCATCTGGTTGTTCGTATTTCCTTTTGTTGCCAGTGCCACAAGCATCTCCCTTACTCTCTTCGTTCGATGTCCCATCAATTTCCATCTTGAGCCCACGCGGTCCTCGCCCGCCAGCGCGAGAGAGGACGACGGGCCAGATGTAGTTATCAGGTTATCAGTCAGTATCTAGGTTATGTTACCACTTTCTTGTGACTATTATTTACAGTCTTAACCTGAGTACTCTAACTATGTCATAAGCGGATTTAGCGATCCTGGAAACCAGCCTACAGCTCACCTCTTCACTTAATTTACTCTCAGTCAACTTTTTTCACCGACTCACTCAAAAATCATCTCCAGCGTTTTATGCTAATTGTGGCGCTATTCGCCATTGTTCTAGCTGACCTTAGAGTTGGGCATGTATTATACACGAGGTTTCTTACATAGTATTATACATGGTATTATACCAAAGCCGTAGAGAATGGACTGCGCGATCTGTATTTAAGTAGTGCAGTGGTCGCAAGGATTTGCACATTTCGGGCCGATTCCGGCGCGCGATCCCCATCACCACACGGCCGAGCCGCCGGGCGGTCACGCAACGCTCTGACTCAGGGCAGGGATGCCAGACCAGTGACGGTTTACGACATCAAGACTAACGCCATCAGGCGGCGGGCTGGCACAACCGATTGCAACACAAGCGCGAGCCCGTGTCCGTGTGACTCCGTAGTTAGAAGCGTGCCGACTATATCGTCGACCTATTCGCACTCGTTCTCATTGTTTGGCCTTGTCGGCGCGCTGAGAGCGAGAGAGAACCTGCCTTCGCTTTTGTAGCTTCACTCAAGCGACCGAAATATGTTCTCTCGGCCGCTCGGCGTGTATCAAGAGGCATAGAGACATTCTAGATAACATACGGAGTGTCCCGAACTATTTTGCCAATCACTTTTGTGTAGATAGAGCGGACTAAACTGAGTCGAAAAGTCCTCTATCATTTTGCAATTTTCGCAATAGTTAACAAGATATTAATTACTAAAGATTGCAAAATATTGGTCTTGAATAATTTTTTACTCAAATACTATCAACTTTACAGAAAAACTGCAAGAGACAAAAATTATTTATTTTCTTCTCATAAAGTGCTGAGAATTTTTTCAGAATTTTTTCAGAATTTTTTAACACCGTATTTTCTAATGGTAGTAAAAAAAGAAAATGAAGTTCTTAAAAGTTGATAGAAAATTCTGAAAAAATTCTCAGAACTTTATGAGAAGAAAACAAATAATTTTTGCCTTTTGCAGTTTTTCTGTAAAGTTGATAGTATTTGAGTAAAAAATTATTGAAAAATTATCCTTGACACTTTAAACGATATTTGAACATTTACTATTGATAAATATCAAGAAACGCCAATAATCGGTTAAAGTCAGATATTATAAATACAATACAAATTCTTAATTTCTAAATTTAATTATCTGATGAGATGTGACTGTGCGCCGTTCGAACGTTAAGCACAATCAATCTGAGATGTTAATAATATAAATACGATGAGGCGCCGAAACATTCGGACATTCCTATATATGAAATAATCCCCCCTAAATTAATTTTGTAAAGAACTTATCGCGAAAAATATTACCTTAGCCAGGATTTACTATTGAATTGTACCTTACAGTTTTTCATTCTTTTCACTTTTATTGAAGTTTCTATTCATGTACATATACGTACATATTGTTGCTCGACGGAAACCGCGAGAAGATAGTGGTCTCTTCTGCCAGGAGGGAAATGTAAAAAATTATATTTAATCTATTAATATAACTATAATATTTATATGAAATATTCAGGGTTGGGTAAGTTAATTTTTTCTTTTAA
>NW_017300350.1:0-220 GCF_001594075.2 Trachymyrmex cornetzi | reverse complement strand
AGAGCAGTGGGCATCTGAACAGGCATAATTCTCATTATTGGTCGGATGTTAATCCGCATTGGTATCGAGGAATCGATAACCAACATCGTTGAAGCGTAAATGTGTGGTGCAGCATCGTCAATGGCCATTTAGTTGGTCCACATTTTTTCAATGGAACTTTTGACCGGGCCCAGATTTCTCGAATTCTTGACGGATCATCTCCCAGGCTTGCTCGAGGATC
>NW_017300349.1:1112-3653 GCF_001594075.2 Trachymyrmex cornetzi | reverse complement strand
TATAGCTAACGATGAGCAATACTTCGAATAAAATATTTTTTATCATTTTCATGCAATAAACGTATATTTTCTGTTAAAAAATTCCGGTTTCATATTTACATACCTGGTACTATAAATTTCAAAATAACTTATATCTTAAGTTTTATTATTTATTGTTTTTTGTTTATATATTTTTAAATGTTAATTATTAATAATCATTTAATATTACATAAATTAAAGTTCTGTATCGATTAAATTGAATATTTTTACATTTTTGCAAGTCAAAACTTGCTATCGACTGACTGTAATCGCAGATACTGCTTTCTAATGAAATTTGCTTTACACTGATACATTCTCATATCATATCCCTTCAAAAAAAATCTGCCACTTTTTGCCACTTTGCCTTCGGCGAAATAGCCTATTCGATCGCAGCACGCGCCGCGCAAGTGTCATAAGGCCTGTTCTTTTTGATTGAACTTTTGCACCAGTCCATCTTTTTTCCTATTCTTTCCTCCTAAAGAGAAAAGGAAGAAAGATGAATTGGTGCAAAAGTTCAGTCAAAAAAAACAGACTTATTGTGTCGAGCATACGCGAACGAGAGCGATATTTATTTTCGTGAGCGCATCTTATTAAAGACAGATTTTGAATTGGCTGGATTTATTTTTGAATATTTTTTTTCTCATTTAATAATCAGCTATGTCAACCCTATTATTTACCAAACGAGAAATTATTGAACAATTTTTCGTAAAACCTGGTATCGACGATAGAATTTCAGCGGTTGTAAATTACGTTTTGTCTAAGCTAGAAATGCATATTTCTAATATTAAGGATAATGAACTGCAGCAATTGAGAACATATGCATCTGCACTCTATGCAAGCATAAGGAGAACTCTATAGCAAGCATAAGGGGATTATTTTCGGTAAGGTCGTTTAAGTGTAGAAGTTGATACGTTATAATTATAATTTTATGTTCCCATATGGGATCCACCATTCTGAATTTCAAAATTGTAGTATTATATTAGAAACCAGCGACCCCAAAAATCTCCGAATACCGATTTCATTCATATCAAGTTACTTTTCACATTTGGTTCACCATATTAAATCGGCCATTTTTAATTTCGAAATTTTAACATCAGAAATGGAATCAGCTATGCCGAAAACCTTATATAAGTGTATCGGTGTTGG
Source organism: Trachymyrmex cornetzi (assembly GCF_001594075.2). Lineage (NCBI taxonomy): Eukaryota > Metazoa > Arthropoda > Insecta > Hymenoptera > Formicidae > Trachymyrmex > Trachymyrmex cornetzi. The sequence goes on along the minus strand of NW_017300349.1, from coordinate 2,489 downwards.
ATATTTTTACATATTTTACAAGATATTAATTTTTGCCATTTTTTCGGGATTCTGTCCCACTGTGCGTTGTTACAAAAACATTTATCCGATTTCGCAAATATAGGAGGTATTGGAAATGTGTCATACTTGTCAGTAAATATTTGTGACGAATTTATTAATATTTTAGAAAATAATGTCAAGAATTTTATTGTTTCCGAATTAAAAGAAGCAAAATACTTTTCATTAATAACACTAGTTAACAAAAATTTTTTTTTCAATTACTTTGGACCGGACTACGTGTCTCTTATAGATTTTTAAATGCTGAAAACGATGCCGCAAACGAAAAAATTCTAGCACGTCAGATTTCCAAGGTAATTGAGATTTAATATTTTTAAAATGGCTTTTTTTGAGATATTTGATATTTTTTAATAAAGAAGGTTAAACGTTATCTTGAAATTTCGGTCAGGAGTCATGAATGTATTATTCATCCCCTATAAAATGCATTTTTTAAATTTCAATACCTTACTTTTTAGCCATGTTATGAACAATTAAAGATAAGATATTTCGAATATGAGAACCGCGGCAGCGTCATATGCGCATGCGGTAACGCTAAAATCATTTTAAAACAACAACAACGCGCATACACACACACATAGAGAGAGAGAGAGAGTGAGAGGGAGGGGAAGAGAGGAGAGAGAGAGAGTTGTTTTATAAAAGATATGTAGTTGTATATTACTAATTGTATTTTTTTTTTAAGGAACGATGTATTTTTATTATACCAGTGGATTTATCTCATAATTCTGTACATAAAAGTATTAAGATACAGTTATCAAAATGTGACCCTAAGAAATTAATCCGCATACACATATGACGCTGCTATTTTAAATATGGAGTCACCATATTCAAAATAGCTCCTATCTTTAATCGTTCATAACATGGCTAAAAAGTAAGGTATTGAAATTTAAAGAATGCATTTTATAGGGGATGCACAATACATTCATGACTCTTGATAGAAATTTCAAGATAACGTTGACGTTCTTTATTAAAAAATGTTAAATATCGCAAAAAAAAAGTTATTTTTTAAGTATTAAACCTCAATTATTTTTAGAAATCCGACGTGCTAGAATTTTTTCGCTTGCGGCATTGTTTTCACCATCCAAAAATCTATAAAAGACACGTAATACGGTCCAAAGTAATTTCTTGCTGTAAACTAGTGTAATTGATTCAACACCTTGACATTTCACATTCTGATCAGTTGACTATTGTGATTAGATATGTTCATACTGCCGGAACAGCAGTTGAAAGATTTTTGTGTTTTGTTGAAAATGTAGGCCATAAAAATGAAGAAATGGAAAATCTAACAAATTTAAACCTTAATTTAGAAGATTGTAAAGGAGA
>NW_017300349.1:0-1005 GCF_001594075.2 Trachymyrmex cornetzi | reverse complement strand
CCTGCCTCTCACTCTAATCGTCTTTCTACCCCCACCATTGCCATCAGCGGTCCATTCTAGATGTCGATGGGACAGTCTTATGATAACGCTTTTAATATGTCAGGTATTTATAATAAGTCTTCAAGTATAATATTAAATATTAAAATAATATAATATTAAAAAATAATTTTGCCATTTATGTGCCATGCGCAGCATATTTATTAAATTTAATTAGAGAATCAGCAGCTTTGTTGTTTAGAAGCCACGAAATTATTCATGTTTATTCAAAATTTGTATAATTTCTTTGCTGCTTCAACAGAAAGATGGGAAATATTAAAATGTCATTTACTATTGAAATGTAACTATGTAAGGTACCTAAAACTTTAAGCAGTATACGTTGGTCAACAAATACCAAGACTGTTAATACAATAGTTACAGGATATAAATGTTTTAAGAATTATTTTAAAAATGCTCTAAAAGACATATCTGACAATTCTACACAAAAACCTTGTGCCAAACTGGAAGCAAAGAACTTGGAAAAGCAACTAAATTTATTGGAGACTGCTTTGATGATCATATTTTGGAATGATATTTTACAAACTATGAATAAAATTAATACTTCCTTACAAAAAGTTGAAATAGATATTGAAACTGTAGTTTCTTTATATAGTTCATTAGAAGAATATATACAGGAGAAGCGCAATGTAAATAGTTTTAAATATTATAAAATCAAAGCAGTTGAATTATCTGGATGTGATGAATACAAAATAACAAGAAACATTAAAAGAAAAAAACAGATCGATGAGAATAAATCATCAGATACAACTTTTGACAAAGATGAAAATTTTCGAATTAATACCTACTATATTATTATTGATACGCTCCTAATAGAAATTAGAAAAAGAAAACTCGCGTATGACAAAATCTTTTCGATATTTGGTGTTTTAATTAATTTAAAAATTAAAGAAATTAAAATAAGAACAGCTACGAGCCAAACAAACAAATTTTAATATATAAATATAATAG
>NW_017300348.1:0-315 GCF_001594075.2 Trachymyrmex cornetzi | reverse complement strand
CGTTACATTACATTGTTCGACTTGATCAAGAGTGTGTCACGTACATCGGTGCAAAATATTTTATAGTTATAACATTTGCGACAAGGATAATTTATAGCATATTAATGGATTTTATTTTTACTGACACATATGTTGATTTTTCTGGAGACACTGGTAGTGTCTCAGCGCTAAGCTGCGCGTAGCGACACTGCCGTGCCTCCTTTACGCGAACCGAAGCGTTGCGGCCGATCGAGGTTATCGGATCTCATATGGCGGCTGAACCGATCGCGTTCTATGTATGCTCAATCGATAGCCATCACACGAATTGTATGATAA
>NW_017300347.1:3107-3746 GCF_001594075.2 Trachymyrmex cornetzi | reverse complement strand
GACGTAACATAAAAACTGGTGACAAGCTCGGTGGGATTTAAACTCGCATTTCGGGATTTAAACCTCGCGCATTAAGATTTAAATCTTTCGTCTCGATTTAAAGCACACATATTCAAAGACATAAACCTACAAGGATAAATCGCGAAGCTCGGGATTAAAACTCGCGTAATAAAAGACAAAAAAAAACGAATAAAACGAAAATCAGTTAAAAACTGGTGACAAATCGGGAGGGACAATAATGCTAGGAAATATTAAATCTTCCCCTTTTCCTTTATTTTTAGATGTGCAGAAGCACCGGTAATTACCGCGAACGGCAACAATCTTCTGTCGCCGTGATATACACACACCGTGCGGACAGAGCAACTTGTATATTTGAAATATTCTATTATAACGAGAAACATTCGAGATAGCGTGTATCTCGCGTATTCACCAAATACCCACGCCGAAGCGAAACCTCTACTTCGCGATATTCTCACATTACATACGTATCAGAGGAAATAAATTCCGGTTTTCTTCTTTTCTCTCACTAATTTCTCACGAAATTATACAAAATGACGGGAAAATACTGCAAGAAATTTTTTTATTTCCCTTAAACTTCATATACATAATGTTTACATACTTAAAAAAATTATTCATTTC
>NW_017300347.1:2342-3059 GCF_001594075.2 Trachymyrmex cornetzi | reverse complement strand
CCTGCAACAAAAATACGAATTAGCAATTAAAGAAACGCAAGATAAAGCTTCTAACGAAATTAAATTACAAACGGAATTATCACAAGACAGTATACGTACAATGACCGAAGCAATATTAAACCTCAATCGCACAAACATTACCCCCACCACATTAAATCCCTTCATAGAACGTCCTTATGACAACACTCTTCCCGGAGAAATTACCTCTCCCTTAACATCACCCTTTAACTCTACGTCTGTAAATACCTACTCTGTATATCCAAAATCGCATATTCGCGACGCGCTAGAGTTAGTTCCAAAATACGATGGGCACAATATACCCATATGGCAATTTGCACGTGCTTGCAAACGAGCAAAAGACTCGATACCACTAATAGACGAAGCATTATTTGTTAAAATGCTCCGTAATAAATTATCAAATCACGCATACCTCGCAATAGAGGACGAGACACACGATACCGTTGCGAAATTCCTGGAATCGTTAAAGAAAACGTTCGGACCCGATAGAAGCTCGAATTACTATCGCGGACAGCTTAGTATTGCATATAAAAAACAAGGAGAGCACATCCTTGACTATATAGGAAAAATAAAGGATTTAGTAATAGCAATCATAGAAGGTGACCAATCAAATCTTAATCGAAAATTAACCAGCGAAGAAACGCAAACTATTGAATCGTACGCACTAGAAGCATTCTACGAAGGCCTTCCCGGAAATTA
>NW_017300347.1:1853-2319 GCF_001594075.2 Trachymyrmex cornetzi | reverse complement strand
AATTTCGCCGACGCATGTGCCAAGGCGATCACCATACACAAGCGTCTCGAAAGAGAAGAGGCCCGACACAAATACAATCGTAACACACACGGAGGAATTACCGATAACAACACACAACCACAGACAAGAATCTTACAACGCGATAACCAATGCGAACCGACCAATAATACAAACATATTCAACGGCACGAGTAAAATATGTACATTCTGCAAAAATCTCGGACATGTATTCCACGAATGCCGAAAGCGACAATATCAACCTAATAATACGCGCTTTGATAATAATACTAATGTGAATAATAACAATAACGATAATAATGATAATAATTCACATACGGGAAACAAGCTCGAGGCCTCAGCCAACGGGACCACCCGAGACCAAGGGAACGTACGTCCCATATACCCTCTCGAATGTACCCCTCAGGAGTATACATCCTCCGACCAGACACCCACGACGTACCAGTCGT
>NW_017300347.1:985-1539 GCF_001594075.2 Trachymyrmex cornetzi | reverse complement strand
GACAATCCTTACCTTTCAAAGGAAGAGAGTCCATAAAAATCCCGGCACGAACAAATTTCGGATTCACTATTAGAATCTCGAACCCTGAAATAAAAACAGAATATCTCCCACGCCTTCGCATATACGACGGTGTGTTCGCAGGAGATTCCGTCATCACTTGCATTAACGACAAAGCTTACATAAGAATTACTAACACACTAGAATTTGAAATAGAAGTATTAATTCCTACCATTAAACTGATAGAAATCGAGGAAATTTCACAAATTCCTCCTTACAATAACAATAAGCAAGAAATAACACAACAAAATCAAATTAATGCCAAAAATAAACCTCCCAACGAAAAATTTCGTAAAGTTGAGAATAAGAACTCTAAACAAACCTCGCCTAATCCACTCCATCATATCACTACAAAAAAGAAAAATAAAATCGCACGCAAATCACCTATGGAAAACGTTCCTTCCAAAAATATACCTTCACACCAAAGCACAAACTATATCCAGGATAACATTACCAATTATCCTAAAATAAGTTCAGCCGAGAGTTGTGAAATCACA
>NW_017300347.1:0-660 GCF_001594075.2 Trachymyrmex cornetzi | reverse complement strand
ACTAATCAAAGCGTTACACTAATTTCTAAAAATACAAATAATAAAACAAGCGAAAATAATAACGAAAACTGCGATATAAATAAATATTCAGAAAAACTCGATAGAGTAACCGAAATACTAAAATTATTGCGATTAAATCATTTAGCCACGTTCGAAAAGGAACACGTAACTAAATTAATAACTTTACATAATGATAGGTTTTATCTAACTAGCGAGTATCTCAGCAAAACGCACGTGCAAACTCATAAAATAAATACTACCTGCCGGTTCATTTCAAACAATACCGATTTCCACGTTCACCGCGACGAAATAACGCGTCAAGTACAAGAATTGCTATCTAAAGAAATAGTAATCTCTTCTGATTCGCCTTATAATTCGCCAATATGGATCGTGCAAAAAAAGCCTGACTCGTTAGGCAACAAAAGGTGGCGCATGGTTGTTGACTATCGGAAATTAAACGAAAAAACGATAGGAGACGCGTACCCTCTGTCTAATATTTGTGACATTCTCGATCAACTCGGGGGAGCCAAATACTTTTCCGTATTCGATTTAGCAAGCGGATTCCATCAAATCCCCATGGATCCCGCAGACGCGCCTAAAACGGCTTTTTCCACTCCACACGGGCATTACCAATTTTCGCGTATGCCATTCGGTCTAAAA
>NW_017300346.1:0-1188 GCF_001594075.2 Trachymyrmex cornetzi | reverse complement strand
TAAAGTTCTGAGAATTTTTTCAGAATTTTTTAGTACCGTATTTTCTCATGTTGGTAAAAATAAAAAATGGCATCAAAATGCAGTACTAAAAAGTTGATAAAAAATTTTTAAAAAATTCTCAGAACTTTATAAAAAGAAAATAAATAATTTTTGTCTCTTGCAGTTTTTCTGCAAAGTTGATAGTATTTGAGTAAAAAAGTATTCAAGACCAATATTTTGCAATTCTTAGTAATTAATATCTTGTTAACTATTGCTGACACCGCAAAATGGTACAGGACTTTTCGACTCAGTATAGCCTGTTCTACCCACGCACGAAACATTTGGCGATAATTTCCAGACACCCTGTATATGTACACAATATACATATATATGTACATGCACTTATATGAAAAATGAAAATCTTCGTAGGCAAAAGCTTATAACTGATTTTAAAATTTATTATATTTTATAAAATGACAAATTTAATATTCACATGCATTGTTTTAATTATACGAATAATAAAAAGATAGTTATGAATTTTCTTAAACGGATTATAAAAAAATGCGTAATATAAAATGAATTATAAAATAGTAAATTAATATAATTGAAAGAAAGTTATTTTTATCCTCTTAGTACACTTTATACACTTAGGATGTAGAGGACGTCTTCTGGATGTCTTTAGGGTCTTTAGACGTTTGTGTTGGATGAGTAATTTTCTTAGTAATAGAATAGCTTAATCGATTATTTGCTAACTTTAACCAATCTTTTACAGCGTTTTCAATAACTTTGTCTCCCGTAAATGGTCCATTTATCTCATTAAAAGCGAGTTTAGTACTTTCTGAAAAATCACATTAAATATATACTTAAATTTTTTTTACTTATATAAAAAAGTATTATTGAAAAAGTTAATAATATTAATTTCTTATTATTATACGTTATACATACCATAAATAACATCCATGATCTTTTTTCTTTAAAGGATACCTTTTTCCGTCCGGCCCAATTAAAGTGTGTTGCTAATTCGTTGGTTAACAGAAATCGTAACATGCTCATCACAGTAGTACGTTGATTTTCGCCACCGATTGATGCTAGTCTTTTGCGCTGTGATGAGAGGAAGAAATGGTTTTAAAATTATTCATTATAATTACATGTATACATAATTAGAATAATTACATATATAAGAAGATAGTTGTTAATATATATTCTAAA
>NW_017300345.1:133832-134142 GCF_001594075.2 Trachymyrmex cornetzi | reverse complement strand
TAATGGAGGAGCGCGCGCGTAGCGCGCGCAGGGGATGTGCTAGTACTGATAAAACTAACGTTTTTGTTCCTGTCGAATTTCTTTGTAGTGGTTTCACGGAATAAAAGTTTCTTTTCCACGATTAAGGGGTTATGCCTACCTGTAAATTTCAAAAAAATTGATTTTTAGATTTTGATATTAGGTATACAACTTTGCTTTCGCCGTTTTCCTATAGATGGCTTTAACGATAAGTGGTGGTTAGAGACCCTTTACTAGAGACTGATCATTCGGCACACAAATGGCGGCGATAAATCGATAAATCGATTCGATC
>NW_017300345.1:126684-132354 GCF_001594075.2 Trachymyrmex cornetzi | reverse complement strand
TAGCGGTGGAAGAGAGAAGGTTTTCGAAGATGCAGAATTGGAGGCATTACTTGATCAAGACTCGTGTCAGAATCAAGAAGAATTGGCACGATCATTGGGAGTGACTCAACAAACCATTTCAAAACGCCTCAAACCCATGGGAATGATTCAGAAGCAAGGAAATTGGGTGCCGTACGAGTTGAAGCCGAGAGATGTTGAACGGCGTTTGTTTGCTTGTGAATAGCTGCTTGAAAGGCAAAGACGGAAGGGATTTCTGCATCGCATTGTGACTGGGGACGAAAAATGGGTTCATTACGATAACCCCAAGCGTAGAAAATCATGGGGAGTTCCCGGTCATGCTTCCACGTCGACGGCCAAACCGAATATTCACGGCTCCAGGGTCATGCTCTGTATTTGGTGGGAGCTCGGCGTAGTGTATTATGAGCTGTTAAAACCGACTGAAACAATCACAGGCGATCGGTATCGAACGCAATTGATGCGTTTGAGCCGAGCATTGAAGGACAAACGGCCGCAATACAACAAGAGACACGATAAAGTGATGTTGCAGAATGACAATGTTCGACCCCATGTTGCGAAAGTGGTCAAGACATACTTGGAAACGTTGAAATGGGAAGTCCTACCCTCCCGCCGTATTCTCCAGACGTTACTCCCTCTGACTATCACTTGTTTCGATTAATGGCGCACGGCCTGGCTGACCAGCATTTCCGGTTTTATGAAGAAGTAAAACATTGGATCGATTCGTGGATCGCCTCAAAAGATGATCAGTTTTTTCGACGCGGCATTCTACGCTGCCTGAAAGATGGGAGAAAGTAGTGGTCAGCGATGGACAATACTTTGAATCATAAATGTATAACCAGTTCTTTACAATAAAGCCTCGAATTTCGGAAAAAAAACGGCGGAAGCAAAGTTGTATACCTAATATTTTCTTAAAGTACATATTTTCAAAAATATTCCCTGTAAATTTCAAGTCGATTCGACAAAAATTGACGAAGTTATGTGAGTTTAAAGGTATACTGGTTTGAACGTTTGAAGCAGGTATTTTACGTGAAATTGCGTATTTTTTTTTTAATTTTGTACAGTCCAAACTATTGGGGGAAAATGTAGGGGATTTGATTCTAGCTGTTAGGGGTTTTTAGGGGATTCTAAGATATGTTTTAGGAGATACCTTTCAAAATCACTTGGCAAACTTCAAACGCATTTTTCTCAAAACCGCATTTTTAAAATCGGTGACCAAAATATCTCGAGAACCGCTGCATCGATCAAAATTAAATTTGGTAGGCTTCTTTAATACTAAAAAATCTAGTGCCCGATCGTGGTTTTTTTTTTCGTTGCTTATTTTTTTTTTACTGATAAAAAAACGAGCGAACTTTGGTAGAAGAATCGTACCTTCGAATTTGAACAGCCGCCATTTTGTCACAAATAAATTTTTCAAAAAAATGAACGATCGGGCACTAGATAATCTTATATATTAACTAAATTTGTCGGATTTTTTTATTTGAGATAAACCATCTCAAAACTAGAATGGTCACCGCAAAACGCTTCTAGAAAAACTGCTTCTGGGAGATTACTCACATCTTCCTTATTTATCGATATTTTTGAATAAAAAAAATACTGAATTATCCTCGAAATACATATATTTTGAAAACATAAACGTTCATTTCAAAAGCATTTCAAGTTTTTCCAAAAAAAACATTCCCAAAAATACATGTTTTTCCGACCATGCAGGTAGGCATAACCCCTTAAAATGTACTTGTCGCTGGTGTATTTCATGTCCAAAGCTGGAAAAAATAAAAAATTACACATTTCTTTATCCATTTTTATCTCAGTATGGCGACCAACGTTGAAAGTAAAATGAATAAAGAAATCTAATTTTTTATTTTTTTCAGCTTTGGACATGAAATACACCAGCAACAAATACATTAGCATGTACATATATTTTAATCGTGGAAAAGGAATTTTTATTCTGTGAAACCACTACGAAGAAATTCGACAGAAACGAAAATGTCGAAAACGTTAATTTTATCGATCATATAGGCGGCTCTAGCATCCCCTTAACACACTTTATCCATCCAGCCATACCATACTCTTTGGGTTTACAAATTTTTCTATTTGATCTCAGTGCCGATTTAATTTCGAGTAAATTTTGCTTTGATGGAATCTTGATTTGTGCATTGAAAGAATGTTTCTCAATTCTTTTTATTTGCAGATCAGGTGGTGTACGTTCAGGGTGCGGCCGCGACACCCGTTGAATTACTAAGAGCGATGACCGACTACGGGGTACGCTGCGATGTAAGAAATGTCCGTTTATATCACATGCATCTCGAGGGAGCTGCTCCGTTTGCTAAGCCAGAAAACGCAAGTACGTTACATTCGTGCTTATACGTAATCTCTTGCTGTTTTTCTTATAATATCTCAATAACAACTCGCATTTAACGCGTTGTTTTGTTCCTCACACTTTTTGCGCCGCACAGCTGGCTCTGTACGGCTGACTTTTGTTTCTTTTAACTCTATTTTGCATAATTTTATACCTGAATAAGTTTGTATGTAAAGGAGGATGTTAAGCTAGGACCGTTGTTCGGCCAAAATGTAAAAATTCCGAGATGTACAAAATATATATCTGATACATCATATTAAACCGTTAAGCGGATTTGAATGGTATGTATATCGCTTATATATTGGGGAAACATCAGAATCATGGGAAAATTTACCGTTAAAATTCTTAGATTTAGATCTAAAAAAGTGATTATATAGAATTTGTTCAATAAATACTACATATTTTTTCAGAATATATGTAGTAACGCATACTGGAGATATTAAAAGTATTTAAAAAAAGACAATGATAACGCTTTTCATAACTTATTAGAGCTGCATTCCACTTGACGCTCACAACGCTCGCGACTATCATTTGTCTTTACTTTTTGATAAGCAATAAGGATGAAATGATTTCACAAACGTTAAAAGCGTCTGGTAATAGGCTCAATTCTTGTCTTTTTCTTACTTTTTCAATAAACGTGATAGCATAAATATGATAGATTTATTTGTTTTGACGATTTCTCCCACGTTCCCGACGTTTTCTCAAAATAAGCGATATACCATTCGACTCCACTTGTAGCCGTTTAATATGATGATAATTGGTATATCTCGGAACTATTTTCATTTTAGCCAAAAAAAAACGGCCCTAACTTAACATCCTCTTTTTAATTTCTTTTGAAAATTTGAAATTTACAAATATGCTTTGTTTTGAAGAGAGATTTTTTAAAAATCAACTTCAAGAAATTTAGAAAAAAAAATTAGATTTATGCTGAAAAAAATCGAAATTAATTAAAAGACTTTAAAAATAAAATTTTTGTATAATAAACTTATTTTTATAAATGTAATGCGTTTATAAATGTTTAGAGCACTTTAGATCAATTAGCTTATTCATCGGTGGCAATGTGCGATCCGCGGTGAACGCAGGCAACGCTGACTGCGTTCCCATTTTTCTGCACGAGATTCCGCGTCTCTTCAAGGAGGGCTATGTAAAGCCTGACATCTCTCTTATCCATGTGTCCCCACCGGATGAAAAGGGTTACTGCTCCTTCGGCACCAGTATAGACTGTGCTCGGTCCGCTGTGAGTTATTCCAAACGTGTCATAGGTAAATCTTGGAACATTTTCGCAATTAATCTCTTTTGGTAACAGAATTTAAAGAAAATTTAAATTTTTTGCAGCTTTAGTCAATAAATACATGCCTAGGACCTTCGGTGACGCTCTCATTCATGAAAGTCATTTGGATTTTGCCGTGGAATATCACAAACCACTGCCAGTTCATCCGGTGAAAGCGCCTTCCAAGGCTGAGCAGATGATCGGCAAACATATCGCCGAGAATTTGGTGGTAAATGGTGCCACATTGCAGCTGGGTATTGGCAGTATACCTGACGCTGTATTGTCCTTGTTGGGTAACCACAAGGACTTGGGTGTTCACAGCGAGATGTTCAGCGATGGCGTAGTGGATCTTGTGAACAAGGGTTGCATCACAAACAATCAGAAGACGATACACCAGGGCCGAATTGTTGGCTCATTTTGCGTGGGTTCAGAAAAGCTTTATGAATTTATGGACAACAATCCTTTCATAGGTCAGTTCGTCTGTATTCGTCTTTTATTTGTAATATTATTGCTAGTTTTCAAAATAACAGACATATTTGATAGTTTTTGTCTCTTACAGAGATGTTAGCGGTAGATTACGTTAATGATCCTAGAATAGTTGCCAAGCAACCGAAGATGACGGCCATTAATTCATGTATTGAAGTGGATATCACCGGTCAGATTTGTGCGGACAGTATTGGTACGAGAATGTATTCCGGTTTTGGTGGACAGTTAGATTTTATCACAGGCGCCGCGATGAGCGAAGATCGACAAGGAAAACCAATCGTAGCGCTTCAATCAGTCACCTCTAAAGGCCAAAGCAAAATACAACCGGTTCTAACATCAGGTAAGTAGATGAAATCACTTTTAATGGTGCGCAAATTCTTTCTAAATTAATATTTAATAGGTAATAAACAAATAATATACATTAACGTTTCGACTATTGATTTTAGCCATCTTCAGAACAATATTAAATCCCATCCTAATAATTTCTCCCTATGGTAGTACTCCTTAATCCAAAAATAATGATATGTTCATAGCACACGAAAAGATATTGAACTCAAACATAAGCTCCGTGCACTGCCGCTCAGTCACAAAAATCCATAATTAATGGTGGAAATTGTCAGATCGTTACAATAAATTAAAACGAAATAGAGACGTCAACGCTCTTTTACAGTCAATTTTATAATGATCAATTTTATAAAATTGAGCTCAATATCTCGGCCAAGAAGCAAGGTAACTTCGTGGACCGAAGATTGTGCTTCCCCATGAATTCGTGTACTATGGACATATCATTATTCTTGGGTTAAGGAGTACTACCATAGGAAGAAATTATTAGGGTAGGATTTAATATTGTTCTGAAGATGGCTAAAATCAATAGTGGAAACGTTAATGTATATTATTTGTATATCATCTATTAAATATTAATTTAGGAAAAATTTGCGCACCATTTATAGCATTGACTCCATATTAGCCCCTTTGTAATTAATTTTTTATTTGCAACTATAAGGAATTCAATTACTTTATTAATTTTAATATATTGTATTATTTATTTGAAATAACTTTTTTAATTAAAACATGAATGTTTTCGAAAACATTAATGATTTTATAATCATTAAATTTCGCATTGATTTTAATAATTGCAAATTTATTAAATAAATCGTAATCAAAATTGTTTCATCATGTTATACTAACAGGTGCTGGAGTAGTCACCAACAGAGCGGTGGTGCGATATGTAGTGACAGAGCAGGGAATTGCCAGTCTATTCGGCAAAAGTCTTCAACAACGTGCATATGAGTTAATTCAGGTGGCTCATCCCGATCACAGAGAAGCGCTCGAGAAAGCGGCGTTCGAACGCCTAAAAGTGATGCCCGCCCCATAAACTAAAAAGCGCATGATGTAGGAAACATATTTAATAGCATTTTACAATCGGTCTCCCGTGTACTTTAACTATGCACAACAGCCAACTATCAAAGTATCGCAAAGTGTCTTGTACAACATTGTATATGCTCTCTTACCAGAAGACAATTCACCGGCCTTCTAGAAT
>NW_017300345.1:122772-126650 GCF_001594075.2 Trachymyrmex cornetzi | reverse complement strand
GGGGGGGGAGGGGGGAAATACATGTACTAGACCGAAAAATGCGCTAAATTGTATCATTATGTACGTAAGAATTTATAATGCGAGATTGCATCGTTTCCATATATATAGGTATTAATTTAAGTCACGTGTATTTTATATCGCGAAAAAAATGTGTTCTTGTGCCTTGGAACACGATTCAGATAGAAAATGGCGCAACTTGACGCTATTTCTAGATTAAAACATTTTTATATTAAAGTCAACGTTTCTTTGTATAATTTTTAGTGTTTTCACACATGGTAATGTGAAAAAGTTGAAATAGTACGCAGAAAGAAATTATAAGTTGAGAACTCCTATCTACCGTTAGTACCCTATATCTCCTGTATATTTTTTACATTAAAAAATAATAAAATAATAGTGAAATAATATTTGCGTTTTTATGTTCATATTTAATTCAAATGCGCGAAATTCACGTCAATAATTCGTTCATGGATTGTGAAGCTGTCGAAAAATCGAACGCCGCCAAATCAGATGTTCAAATAGTGATTTATAGACATTTGTAGATAGAAATGTCAATTGATTCGCTTCGCTAGACATATGCGAACAGCGAGATTTTTTATATTATGTTTCATACCAATTTTTATACAACATATCGTGTTATCAATGAGAGCTTGGAGCCTTATCAATTTTAAGACGATGTGAAAATGTTTCGAAATCTAAAATTGGTATTCGGAAAAATTCAGCACGCAAAATCTTTCCAATTATGTGGACGACGATACATGCAAAGTTTGAGGGAACCTTCCCAACCTTTAAAACGATGTCCAAAATGGGTTTGCGTGGAAGATGCGGTAAAAATCATAAATTCAGGTACTTATCATTATACAGTTGCATTATATTTTAGACCAATATTTATTTTATTTTCTATACAGGAAAGAATTGTTTTCCAAAAATGTTTTTAATTGAATAAAATTAATAATTCGTTTAGAAAGTTATCTAGATTCGTTGTGTGAATTATAATACTTAATATAGTTTTAATTTTTAACATAATTATTCCAATTTTTTAATTCTAATATGTGAGTAAAAACTATGGTGTAACTTGAAATTTTTCTTTTTAATATTGTTATATATGCTACTACAAGATAGGCAAGTTTGTTGTAAATAAATTATTTTTCTTCCCAGAGCATTTAGTTTTCATACAGGGTGGTGCAGCTACGCCAATGGAATTAGTACGTGCCATGACCGAACACGGAGTATGCAATAATTTGCGTGGAGTCAGATTAGTGCATATGAGTCTTGAAGGAGATACACCATTCGCTAATCCAGAATTTGAGAGTACGGTACTTGCATTAATTAATCCCATTGATAACAATGCCTGAGTGAGAAATAAATAATATGATATCTGTGACGATATTTAAGAACATTTCAGGTCCATCAGTCTATATGTGGGCACTAGTCTTAGAGAGGCAATAAATGAGGGACGAGCAGATTGCATCCCGGTATTCCTACACGAGGCACCAAGATTGTTCTTTGAAAAAAGGATCGTGCCAGATATTGCCCTAATCCATGTGAGCATGCCTGACGCGCGTGGATTCTGCTCGCTCGGTGTGAGCGCGGATTGTACCCGTGCCGCGGTTTGCACAAGCAAAGTCCTTATTGGTCCGTTTTGAATTAGTAATAATAATAATAATATTGTTAATAATAATCATAATAATTGCAACCAGACGAAACTATCTTAACCCTTACCATACCCTGTACAATTTAGTGCCTCATCCATACCATCAAGGATCACTAGAATTTCTTCGTTTTTTTCATCTCTCCAAAATAATTTAAAAAATCTCTAAAAATTCACCAATATACTTTCAACTTTCTAGAATAAATATTGACTCTTTATTTTAGAAAATAATAAAATGTAGTATAATTTATATTTTATAATCACCGAAAGATTCAAAGAAACTTGCACGAACAGGAATCGCTCGGTCACTATATCGGTTACCCATATTGGTACGGTAAGGCTTAATATACAGTGTCCTGAATTTAAATGGTCAAATTTCGCAAAGGACCCCGCACCATTCTTATGGGAAAATGTCTTTCGGCGGATTTGGCTCATTTTTGGATATGTTGTAGTTCTCGTCATTCTGAACAAATGTCTCAATGGGCTCATCATGATCCTATGAACCGTTTCCGCGCTACAAGCCTTGAAAGGTCTAGATTCGGTCGAATGTTATGTGCGATTGTGTCAGTAAAAGTAAGGCCGGAATCAGACTATGCATTGAAGATTAAGGCCGTGGTCCGAATCATGCTGATAACGCTCATGAGCATTGTTTGTCTTCGTTTAACATTTGACAAACAACAAGGATGAAATGATTTTTAAGCGTTGTGAGCGTGTATCGGACCGCGGCCCATGATTGAAGATTAAAGATTGAAATTTCACCAATGAGGACAAAGAAATTTTGGCTCCTTTTGTTCTGATTGGTCAAACATCAATCTTTCAATCTTCAATCTCATTCTTCAATGCGTAGTCTGATTCCGGCCTAAGGCACTATAAACGTGAATATTCGCATCCGCCATTTTTACTCCTTTTCTCACTCTCTTGCTCCTTTTCTCAATTCCTTGCTCTCTTTCCATTCTGCCGCTAAACTAAGAAGAGAGAAGGTTGAAGAGAGAACAAACAGTGGGGAAAGGAGTAAAAATGGTGGACGCGAATACCTACGTTTCTAGTGCTCTAGTAGAAGTAGAGTACTTATAATAAGAGTCAAGACTTAAGACCGGAAGGACGCCATTGCTGGGCGCCGGCCGGAAACAGCACAAATAACGCGTGACACAAATAAGATCTGTTTTTTATTGCTGCGCTCTGAATCAGTGCAATAAGTTAAAGTGAAACAAACGTATATTTGTTTCACTTCAACTTATCGCACTGTGTGTACTAGTTCAGAAAGTGCGGCAATAAAAAACAGACCTATAGACTCGTTCACGCCTGTTTGTACGGATGGCACCCAGTTGGACACGGCTCAATTGGACACGAGCCTTGAGACTACAAAGCTCCTAAGCACCGGTCGCTGTGATTGGTGGTGTCCAATCGAGCCGTGGTCAATCGGGATCACCGCGTTTGCACCAACCTTGGTTGGATTAATCTTTCCTATTGGTTGACGTCACCCGCTCTACCAATGGGAGAGCACAAAACGCCATTAATCCAACCCAGGTTGGTGCAAACCTGGGGCTCTATTCTTGAAAAGAAACGTATACAAAAGTGTAGGGAAATGTTACAGTATACGTTACGTATACTATAGTATTTCTCTAGACTTTCGTATACGTTTCTTTTCAAGAATAGTGCCTCTGGCCGGGCTGAAAACGCTATAACACATCGAAAGCGCCTAGAAATGGTGGCGACCAATCACGAGGGCATCGCCTCTCATGTCTTGACTCTTATTATAGTTATTATAGGGACTCTAAGTAAAAGTAAGGACTATTTTTTACTTCCGTAGTATTTAATAACTCCAAACCTCTCGTGCGTGCGCGCGTGCGTGTCCAGCAGAGATGAGGACCCCACGGTTCGTCACCTCCATAGTATTTAAAGACTCCAACCATCTTTAGTGTGTGTGTGTGTGTGCATGCGTGCGTGCGTGTGTGTGTGTGTGTGTGTGTCATCCAAATGATCTATTTATTGATGAATAATAATGTTATTGATTAAGTCTCTCCTTCGCATACACACGAGCGCGCGCGCGCACACATACACACACGCCAAAGAGGGTTATTAAATACTACGGAAGTAAAAAATAGTCCTTACTTCTACCACCGACGAGATATTATTAAAGATCGTCAACCCTGGGCAAATTTTCGGCGGTATAAAAAGGGCCCCAAGGGCCCGGAGGTAATTCAAGAACGCTGACATTACCGACAATTGA
>NW_017300345.1:112298-122195 GCF_001594075.2 Trachymyrmex cornetzi | reverse complement strand
TAATAGCAAATTTATATCAATTGTCGGTAATGTCAGCGTTCTTGAATTACCTCTGGGCCCTTGGGGCCCTTTTTATACCGCCGAAAATTTGCCCAGGGTTGACGGTCTTTAAGAATATCTCGTCGCCCGGTGCTTTTACTGACACAATCGCACGTACATTCGACCGAATTTAGACCTTTCAAGGCTTGTAGCGCGGAAACGGCTCATAGGATCATGATGAGCCCATTGAGACATTTGTTCAGAATGACGAGAACTACAATATATCCAAAAATGAGCCAAACCCGCCGAAAGACATTTTCCCATAAGAATGGTGCAAGGTCCTTCAGCATATAGAAAATTGATAACTAAGAAAAAAAGTCCTTTAAAGACATGCTCGTTTTTGCTTCGTTTTGAAGGAAATTACAAAAAAAGACAAAACAGTTTTCATTTTTGTACCTATATTTATTACTTATTATTCACACTTATTCACGTTATCTTGCTTGCAGATATTATTCAAAACGTTACAGCCCTTCTACAATAAGCCGCAAGTCAGAAGTTCTAAGCGATCTTAATAGGCCTTCTACAATAAGCCGCAAGTCAGAAGTTCTAAGCGATCTTAAATCATAATTGGTAAAGTTGGCCAATACCGAACTTGAACGACTTGGTTAAGACTGGTTAAGGCTTCTGACGTTTTGACTTGCGGCTTATTGTAGAAGGCCCATTAGTCATAATCGGTGAAGTTGGCCAATAGCCAACTTGAACGACTTGGTTAAGACTGGTTAAGACTTCTGACGTTCTGACTTGTGGCTTATTGTAGAAGGCCTATTAGCCTTTTGTAATGCACGTATTGCATCTTGTATGGACAACTCGTGTTGCAGCTAAACACTGATTTGGAACATAATAACTCTCCGATCCGGTACTTTTCTGTTTGGAAATCGGCACGTATATTCTTGCATTGCCTCTGAAACATTATAATCGTTACGGCTGTTCTACAATGTGTTTTTTGTTTCCTGTTTCTTGCTGTTTGTCTCTGTTTGTCTCTTGTCTTTTTGATCAAGAAGGCAAGAGACAAACAGCAAGAAACAGAAAACAAAAAGCATATTGTAGAACAGCCATTAAAGTCGTACACGAAAACAATATTTCGTTTTAAAAATTTTATTCTGCTTCGAAAACAATAATATACGAAAATTACATTTTGTCGATCGATTTCTTACACGCTCTTGAAATTTGGTCATTTAAATTTGGAACATCCTGTGTACGTAATGAGAGAGAGAGGGGGAATCTGGAAGTTAATCTTCAATATTATGTCTTTTGTGCTATACTATGATATTAATATCTACAAATAATTTTAAAATTATTATGAAAGTATTTCTTTTCAGCGCAAGTAAACGAGCACATGCCGAGGTCATATGGTGACACAGTGATACATTCGAGTCACTTTGATTGGGCGGTGAGATACGATTGTCCTCTGCCTTGCGTGGCTTGCCCACCACCTAACGATCTCGAGCAAGAGATAGGTAAAATTATCGCGCAGCGATTGATTGAGGATGGAGCGACACTGCAGCTCGGCATCGGTTGCATCCCTGACGCGGTACTCTGCGCCTTGGTCAATCACAAAGACCTAGGCATACACTCTGAAAACATTTGCGATGCGATGGTCGACTTGGTCCAGCATGGCAACATAACGAATAGGTGCAAGACCAAGCACAGAGGACGTATAGTGAGCTCCTTCGCCGTTGGCACGAAAAGATTGTACGATTTCCTGCACAACAATCCGGTTGTCGGTAATTATGATCAATTGATTTATTTCGATGGTTTTAAAAAAGGATGTTTTTGCGTTATTTTATAATCATAATTATCGCAACGCTAGAAATGCTAGCGATCAATTACGTGAACGATCCCCGAGTTGTCTCGATGCAGCCGAAAATGACGGCCATCAACTCTTGTATCGAGATGGATCTTACCGGCCAGGTGTGCTCGGACAGTTTGGGTTGTAAAATATATTCCGGTTTCGGCGGCCAACTGGATTTCCTTCGAGGCGCAGCGATTAGTCAAGACGGTCGTGGAAAAGCTATTATCGCGTTCCCCTCAGTTACCAGTCAAGGGGAGAGTAAAATACAACCGGTGTTGAAACTTGGTATAAGATTAGCAAATGAATGCTGCGAGATCAATTTTATTTAATAATAACACTGCCCGACGTTTTAAGATTTTTTTTTGCTGTTTGAATAAAAGATACCATTTCCGATGTATTTTCGCGCGCTGAACACGAATTCGGCAATAAAATTGTTCTATCACGTCACGTTTTTGAGAAAAATGAAGTTAAAAGTGTCAAAATTGACTTTTTTTGACATATTTATAATTTTTTTGCTAGTGAAGTAAATTTTTTTTTCTACTTTCGTTTACGGCATCTTAAAGAGCTAACTTTTGTCTTTAGAATATATTATTTTTAACACCGTTTACGTTTTACGTTTTTTTTTCCACCGAGATAATCTCTACGTAGTCACAAAGAAAAACGTTTTTTCCAAAAATGTTTTTGAAGAAAAAGAAGTTAATAAAAATTTTTTTAATTAATTTAAATTTGAAATTCTTTTATAAATGTTTAAAATTCCAAAATTAATATTGTAAACAATATTTTTTAAATTAAAGCGCAAATGACAAATTTTAGTAATAAACATTTTTTTGCGATGACAAATTTTTCCATGTTGGATCCTCCATTTTGAATTTCGAAAATTTGATTTTGGATTCGGATTTAGTGACCTTAAAAACTTTGCTACTAAAATCATTACATAGTTTTTAAAACTTTTTCTTCAAAAACATTTTTGGCACAAAACGTTTTTCTTTGCGTGACTACGCAGAAATTATCTCGGTAAAAAAAAACACGTAGTGTTAAAAGAAATATATTTTAAAGATAAAAGTTGGCGTTTTAAGATGGCGTAAACGAAAGTAAAAAAAAAATTTACTTCGCTAGCAAAAAAATCACAAATATGTCAAAAAACGTTAATTTTGACACCTTTAACTTCACTTTTCTCACAAACCTGACGTGGTAGAACAATTTCATTACCGGATTCGTATTCAGCGCGCGAAAATACATTGGAAATGGTATCTTTTATTCAAATAGCAAAAATCACGTCGAGCAGTGTAATTATTTAATAAATCTATGATAAATTAACGTGTCTTTTATACAGGGGCTGGAGTAGTGGTAACAAGAGCTCATGCGCATTATATAGTTACGGAACACGGAGTAGCAGATCTTTTCGGTAAAACCTTACGACAAAGGGCGAATGCACTGATCCAAATCGCGCATCCCGATCACAGAGAATGCCTTGAAAAGGCTGCATTCGAGCGCTTGAAATCTAACCCGACGAAATACTTGTAATGCTTGTGATATGTAAATACAAGTCGTGTAGCAGTCCAAATCCTATTCTGTGGTAATAAATTTTGACGATAAGAATACAATAATACTGCGTTAGAAAATTAATAAATTTTATATTTCAATTATAAATATAAATATAAATACAATCTCAAAGTTAAAAATATATATTGCAATGATAGGAACATTCATGTATATTAACACAGTCGCAATATGATGATCTCAATAATTTATATATAATTTGTAAATGAAGTATTCATAAATATATTTTACATCATTTAAAATAAACAAAATGTTAAAAATCTATACCTTCCGGTAAAGTTCCCTCTTTTCTTCTCTTTTCAACATTGTCATAATATTCAGAAAAATCTACATAAGGTTTAATTCTAGCATTTCGTTCCGCCATTCTAGCACCAGGCGGATACAAATCTGATGTTGATGTTTCAGTTGTCGATGTATCGGCATTGTCATCTGTAACACCTGTGCTAGTGCTCGATAAGTCCTCGTTATCCGGCATATTAATTGGTGCAGTCTGCACCACGGGATTAAATCTGACCGAATGATCGGGTCGATTGGTCGGACTCTTTAGTGCGTGCGGTAGCGGGAAGTTGAAGTTTCGCACTAAAAGAGTTATGTCGTCACGCTTGCCAGTGGTCATGGTATTCTGTGTGTTGCTCATGTTTATATCATGATGAATTCTCACGACTTTGTCGACCACCGCCTGGGCGACTCCAGTTAAAGTCGATTGTACTCGAAACTGGATATTTTAAAATGAATTTATATATTTTAATTGACTGTTTTAATTAAGATTTATATCAAGCTTTAGTTAGGCTTTAAGTTAATTACCTGTTCAACCGCTATCAAGGCCAATTCCTTATTAACTTGATCAGTTCCGGTCGCTTCTTCTAATGATTTATACAGGCCACGCGACATAAGCAATAAAAATCTACAAGATTCGTCGAGCTCGATACTTCCATGGATTTCTGGTTCGGCAATGATCGGTTCTGCCATGGAAGCTGTTAGTTCTTCGAACTCTCTGTATCCTCCCTTAACAAGATAATTACCAAGGCAACGTGTATTTTCCTGATTTCCAAGATGAGATCCTGCAATATATATTTCTATTTATCAGAATCCTTTTTTTTAAATCGAAACAAATATCGAATGAATAAGATACATAAGACTTACCTTGCCTAATTGATTCGACATCCAAACCCAGTTGAGATAATCGTAAAAGCTCGTCTTCATTTCTTAAGTCGTGGTCTAAGCTTAATTGTACTACTCGTAAAACTTGATTGCTATCTGTTTTGCACAACAATGCCCTGCTGTCTCCAACATTCGCAACGTAAAGCTTCCCTCTGTAGACTAAAGCAACCACAGCACTAGTCCCAGCCGATAGCTCGCAATTTAATGCGTTTAGTTTGTCAACCTACAAAAAATAAATTGTAAAAAAATAAAACGCATTAAAAAATGCAGCTGTACAATTTTAATATTATGACTAACCAAGTCTGGAAACTTTTGGTAAGTCTCATAAGGAGTCAATCCATCAGGTATATCAAACTGTAGACTAGCTCGTTCTGCTAATAAATCACCAATTGAATCTTGATATCCTTTCTCAACCGCTATGAATGCTTGCCTGTAGAACAAATACTTTACATATAGAAGATCTTTGGTTGCAACTGTAACACATTAATTTATTCAGCAAAATATATGTTAAAGTTATTTTGAAATTTTATTTATATTATTTAAATTTTTTCATATCAATTAAATTTTTACCGAAGAACTTCCTTTACTTCCTCATCAGTTGATTTGCCATTTAACTGCCCAAGCAAGATCTCTGCGGCCATCCTTTGCATAGCAAAGTTGGCTGCCTTAGTACCTTCATGACCATCAAATACAGCATAAAGAAATGTGGAGTCATCATATTTACAATGAAAACTACGATCCTCAAATGGATGCTCTTCCTGTCGATATCCATCTTCTCGATAGATTTGATTAGTAGAAAAGCCTACTCCTGGAATATATAAAATCTGCTATCACATTCTAATAATTCTATTGTATAAACTTTGTATATAATTATTATTTGATTTGATGTATAAACTAAAATATCATTAATTTCATGTAATAATTTTTCAACATATTAATATCTTTATATAATGTCTGATTGAGCACTAAATTATTAAAATTGCTTATCAATTTAATTAGCGATTACTAAAGTAGTTTAATTGTGTTTATAGTCTGGAAAAACAATTTGATGCAGTTCGTAAGATTACAAATATGGTATATATGCAAGTACATATATGTATAGTATATATAGTAATTCAAGATTGAATTATTTTAAGCATTAAAAGATCCAGCTTCGATCGTAAAGCTCCAGACACAATGCGAAAGAATAGCGATAGCAATAGAAATAACACGATTTCAATCTATCAGAAACTGTATATTTCAATGTATCTGATAGGTTGAAATCGTCTTATTTCTATCGCTATTGCTATTCGTTTGCATTGTGTCTGGGGCTTTATAGGCCTTTAATTTCTAGTATTGATTGTGTTTTCACATATGCAGTTTAAAATAAAGTTTTTAAATATTGTTTATAATTTTTATAGTTATTGATTTTCATGTAATAAAGGAGAGGTTTTAGAATAGTACACATCGCTAATTAACTAATTTAAAATAAAATATTCTCATTAGTAAAGCAATGAAAAGTTACTAGGCACAAGTCAATGTGAATAGATGTGTGCTATAGGGTCCTCTCTAATAAAGTATCAAGATATAATTTTCATGATTATTTTTCATGACAAGTCCAGACAAAGATGACAAGTTAATAACAAAAATAATTAATTTTCTTGATTATTGACTCGGATGAATAAATCAATGTGTTTCAATGCCAAATTAAGTCCAAACACTAGGTATAATTGTGTATAAAATTTTTAATACAATAAAGAATTTTATACACAATTATACCTAGTGTTTGGACTCGATTTGGCATTGAAACACGTATTGAAAAATAATTAATGTATATGGTCTATATAAAGCTAATAAAATCTAATTAGCAAAGAGTTGTATTGTTCTTAAATTATTACTTGTTAAAAGATATTGTAATTTATCAAATCAAGTAATAAATATATGTTCTCTATCAAAAATTAGCTTTGTGCTGAAAATGTAATGTTATTGTTATTTCTATTGTGTTAAGGTTACTGTTAAATATTTGATCAATAATTTTAGAATAACAAAGAAAAATGTACCGGACTGTTTGCAAACTGGTAGATCGTCCGTCCAGTTATATTGACTGTCCTGAAAGAGCATCAAAGCCGGACGTTCCGCACCTGCAGACATTCTTTTCTTTTTATTTTACTTCAACTCATAGTTAGCGAATGTAACAAAAATTATTTTGCACGATCTTGTATGATGAAAACCAAACAAATTATAGGTTGGATAATTATTTAGTATAGTCTTTCTCAACTCCAATCTTGATGAAATTAGATTCATTTGAAGCATTTTTGCGCGAAACAAACTTGGCAGGTAAAAGCGTCACTCTGTCCTGCAAATCGAGATATTAATCGTTAAAGTTTATCACTGTTTAAGGAGATGCTGGAGTCTGTTATCCCTTGATTGGTTTTCTTCTTCTTCTGATTTCCCCTTTATTAGTTTTCCGACTCAAGTTTAGAGTCACAGTATCATGCAGAAATGCTGATAACTGAATCTTCCGATCTTCTTCTTCTTGTGTGAATGGCCCCGACTCTAATATAACGTCGATACGGCCAGAATCGAAAATGCCGCTAATACGGTAACAAAAGTCTAAAAGAGTAATAGATGAAATAATGATGTAATGCAAATCACCGTCGAACTCCGGAAACGCTCTTCAAAAAATGTGGGCAAGATGATGCAATACCCGAAGCAGGCAAACACGCGTCCATCCTGCTCACATTGCTCACAATAGTCAGGGCCATGGTGGAAATGGTTACCGGACAAAATCCTTAAAAAATGGCGGACGAATGTTGGCATTTCTAGAAAATTCCTAGGATCCATAAATTTATTTCTGTGTTGTTAATTTTGTTGCGCGTTAGGGTGGAGTCCCATGAAGCGTATTTGCCGCGTATTGCGTAACCGCGTAACCAATCAATAATCAGTAAAACACGAAATCACAACAGCGGATCGCTTCTGATTGGTTACGCGGTTACGCGATACGCGGTAAATACACCTCATGGGACTCCAGCCTTAGAGTATGCAGAGGTGCAGCATCGTACAGCGCTCAATACAAATGTTACAAAATTTGATTGACAGTTGTTTATCCATGCTAATGCATGTCAACTTTGAGTTAATTATTTTTATTTGTAACAAAATTTATTATATAACGAAATGGCCGAAAAAAAATTAGCTAGATTACATGTACCAACACTGGAGCACGGTAGATACATCTTTCATTATAATAGTTCATATAAACATATAAAGTAAAATATTGATAAATTATCGATTGATATAATTTGTATAACCTGTATGTATTTGTATTTGTATAATTTGTTAACATGCACTGGCATGGATAAACAACTGTCAATCAAATTTTGTAACATTTGGATTGAACGCTGCACGATGCTGCACCTCTGTATACTCTAACGCGCAATAGAATTAACAACTTACAGAAATAAATTTATGGATCTTAGGGATTTTCTAGAAATGTCAACATTCGTCCGCCATTTTTTATGGATTATGTCCGGTAACCGTGGAAATATATAAGGTGAAACAATATCCATAATGGCGGTAGCAATATTGGAATAGCCAAACAAATATGTCCGTGAATTTCAACCTATCAGGAATCATATATTGTGGAATACACACTATGTATTCCACAATACATGATTTCTGATAGGTTGAAATTCTTATTCTCTGCTCCTTTTAATGTGCGGAGCCCCTTAACGTTCACCTATCTGGATAAAACGATATTGTAAAAACTCGCTAATATCTTACTTAAGGGTGCGGTCCACATGGCACTACAAATGTTTCGGAGTGTTTGATTGACCAATCGGAAGAAAGAATTTTACTAATTGACCAATCAAAAAATGCTTCAAAACATTTGTAGCATCAAGTGGACCGTAACCTAATTCTATTATTTTCAGAAAAAATGAGTGGTTGATTAAGTTCTGCCATAAATCAATCTGTTTTTTAATAAGAACTATTTCTTATGTACATACAATTTCTCTTTTCAATTTTTTTTCCTCTCCAATATCTCAATACTTACTTATTTAATTTTAAGAGCAATAATAAAATTCTGGTACAACTAAATAATATAAATCTATTAATGTATGCACAGCAGATTCAGTAAAAATAACAATACTGAATATTTGTAAATATTTATTTTTAAAATTAAAGTTTTTAATTTTAAAACAAAGAACTTGTAATTATAATCTCACTAGAAAATTTTTTTAAGTATTACATTTATAAGTCTTCTTCGTTATACATAAATTATATAAATTATAAAACACTAGGGAACATTTAAAAAAATTTTAAGTACATAAATATTTACTTAACTTTGGTTATATGTAATAGGAATTATATAGAAAACATAAACACTAGAAAATTTTTTTTTTAATTATTACATACGTAAATCATTTTGGTTATATAGAAAAAAAAAAACAATAAGGAACAACTTTTAACCTTTTGAGAACGGGACTGGCCAGTATACTGACCAAGTGATCGCTCACAAACTTGGCGACCCTAATCTAATATATTATTGTATATCTTACCATTTAAACTTTAAACTAAGTTAGTTCTTGTTTCAATTCTCTGAAGCGGATTGGACTCTAATTTTTTAATAAAAAGTGTACTTTTCATGCCATTAACAGATGTGAGATGAATCAGAACGGACGCGATTTCACTGACCATATACATTCTATATGTGCGACTGCGTATTTCTCGGGGCACCTTGTTTGATCATGTTGTGATTGTCCAATGTCCACCAGCTAATCCTAACCTAACCTAACGACCAGTGCCTAGGAATTTTCCTTGCTCTAGCGCTGTGGCTAACGGCGCCTATTTGATCAGTCGGTAAAACATTGTCGACGGTTATCATCGAAGAGTGTTCTCTTAAAATTTAATCAAAATTGCCAAATTATCGTACTTTTACGTACTATCTCACTCTTTGGATCGTACATCGTACAAAGATCTATATTATCGCATTTGTACGATCAAGATCGTACGGTTGGCAACGCTCAGTTCAAGTGAAATGATATGATTGGTCGGCGCAAGTTACGCTTACGCAAGTTACGCCGCATGTGACGGCACCCTTATGGCGCGGTCCCATGGTGCGGAATTGGCGGAACGTTCGTGATTGGTCGTGGCTTTATTCCGCCCTTTTCTGTTGCGCAAGTTTATTTCTTTTGCGGATTCCGCCAATGAGACATTCTTTTACAAACCGAACACTTTTTTTTTCAACATTTTTAAATCGCTTCAAACTTTTTTTTACCAATTGTAGGTATAAAATAAGCGAACACGTGTATCGGGATTAAAAAAAAAATTTATTTTTGAAGAAATAGCGATTTTAAATTTTGAGTTTT
>NW_017300345.1:108498-111539 GCF_001594075.2 Trachymyrmex cornetzi | reverse complement strand
ATTTGTAAAAAAATTACAATCAATATTAGGAAGTGCCTCGGTAGCCCACTTAAATAATTCTACGGGAGTTTGTATTGGACTTTCTATTCTTTGTAAACTCGCTCTAGCATCAAGTCTTTTAAGTGTTCCTCCCAAACCGTCGCATGGTCCCTTACCGTGCGACGTTGGGAAGAAATGCCATTCGGCTGACATTTGGAAATCTTTTGAATGATGTGATAAATTTATAAAGTTTTTCTTATTCTTATATTGCGCGCTTGCTCCATCGGAAAAGTAGATAACATGATTGACTTTTGGTATTTTTTCTTTAACGAATTTAAGAAGTCCTGATTGAAACATGTGTACGGCAATAGTGTCATGATGTAGGCATTCTGAAATGGACACAAGATTTTTCATTTGTAACACATTTTCGTCGTCTTTGTAATAAATTGCGAACGGATGAATCGTCGCTTGATTATTATTCCAATGCATGCCTTGTACTGCATTTTGAACTACGAAGGCATAGTTTTCTGCGAAATCGCAAATTACAATGCATTTATTGGCCTTTAAATCTTCTTTCTTTTTATTCAAAAATTCATTTTGTTTTTTCACAAGGTAAGAATGTCGTAATAATTTTTGTAATCCCTGAGATAAAAACTGCAAATATTCATCTACCGACGATACGACGGTTTGCAATGTAGCCCTGTCTATGTAAGTCCACTGTTTGTAAGTGACGTTGTCTATGAGGTTATCTTCAAACACAGTTTCCAAATACTCTATCAAATTTTGTACACCAGGGCATTCGGAACAAGTTCCCATATAACAGTCGGTAGAAGGAGAATCACATACCATTTTCTTAAAACAATCATGGTAATCGCTAATTACGTGTTCAGTAGTAGCCGTCAGAGATTTTATACTTGCACCATCTATCATGAGTTTAACATTTTCGTGTATCGCACAAACACAAACTGAGTGGGTTCCGCTTGCCCCTGCCAGAATACAGTATTTTGGTCTTAAACTTGCAAATTTTGAGAGACTACATTTGACGTCTGGATTGGTATTTTTGAATGCTCGGTGTAACTCTTTCAAATTATTCAAAATCAATCTCTTTTGCATATGATTCCTTTTCCCATCAACTTTCACGGAGACGAAATCTTTTTGACCAGGCATTACTCGACTGTATTCGTCAGAATTGTAAAAGGCTATTACCAAATTTGTAACATTTTCGTCCAATCCAGGATGACTTTTGGGTTCGGTCCTGATAAAATGTCTTTTTGTGTTGTAGTTTGTTTTGCTACGTTAATCATTTGGCGTGTGGCACTCGGAAAATGTTTTAAAATTTTTCGATAAGACCATTGGTGAACCACTGTTAAAATCTGTACTTGGACTGTGCAATCTATTGTATTATTAAATCTTTTCTGCAAAGCATTCAAAACATCTTGTCCATCATCATTATCATCATCTTCGTCACTATCTTTGGAACTAGTATCAAAGTAAAAAATGTTCTTTTTTATTGCATCAGAAATATTTCTTAATTTTTCTGTACGGTACTTTTTTTGATGAACTTTTTTCACTTTAATAGGCGAAGTAGCGATAAAGCTTAATCCTCGATTCACTTCAGCAATAACTTTGAAAAAGCATTCTTCTTTTTCTCCAGAATATTCAGAAGTGTCAGTATTAACAGGATTTTCATCAATAGATTCATCAGAAGACATAGGAACTGCGGGTGGATTTTCCTGAGGAGGTGGAACATCCTGCTGGAAACAATAAATAGATGTTCTTCATTGGAATATAAAAATTACATTTTAATTTTAGCATTATTTCATTCAATTTATGAACAATATTTAGGATTTATTTAATGATTTGATTATTAATCAAATCATTAAATTGATACATCAAAATCACATAAATTTAAAACAATCTTTTAGAAATTCACACAGCTGTATATTTTATAAATTAGATTTACAAAAAACTTTTATGTAATTGATGTGAATAATTATAAAATAATGTCATAAAATATACATACATTTTGTTTTTCACAGTTCTGAGTTGCATCTGCTTTCTTAACAGTTTGTCTCATACGACAAGTGTTGCACATTTTTTGTTGTAGTGTTTCTTCGGTTACTGGAAGATTCCAATCTCAAAGTAGCTGTGCTGTAACCTTTCTCAAACCTTGTCTTTTGTTTGCGTGAGAACTTAAATTATATGGATTGAAACAGGTATCCAATTGGATGTTGTTCCATTTCTTTTTGGTCGATTTTGTCATTTTGTTGATTGCAGATTGTGATATCTGTATGATAATAAAAATATTATGATAAACAGTATATTTTAACCCTGCTAGAAATATGATCGTGAATTTTTGTGATTATCTGTTGAAAAATGATTCTATTATGTTTAAAAGGGTTGAAAATTTAACCTTTTCTAAACAATTTTCCACATCTCTGAATACATTTCAACACATTTCATCAAATTTAGGGAAGGTAATAATAATTTTCAAGGAAGTAAATAATAATTTTATTAATATACAATTATTACGAAAAAATAGGTACTTACATGTTTAGATAATATCTGCTCCACAAGAATGTTATAATTGCGAACAACTAAATGTTCGACGACTACCAAAACTATCGCACGGCAAATACAACGTTTGTTTTCACAACTGAACACGATCGAACACGTCCGTTACTTACAACGGTCGAAAAAGAAATGAGAAAAGGAAAAGAGACTCCTTTGCGATGAGTTACCGCTCTTCCACTCGCATTTCATACCTGCCGTACCTTTTATGTTCGAAACTTCCAACGTTCGAAAACATACCTGAATGAAATCTCGGGTTTTTTTCCTTTAAAACGTGCGTGATTTGCATTTTTAATTAAATGATTTTTGTTATGAATATAGGTATAATAAAATATATGGAATAGTATGTAATTGTTCTTTTAAACTGAAAAGTTGAAAATATTGTACGAGATATGCAGATATCGCAAGCGCCGCTCGGAACGAGAAAGTTAGCGCCCGCTCGCCGCGCGCGCGTCCTCGAGTTGCCGGACTATTTAATTAATTCCCAGGCG
>NW_017300345.1:107480-108377 GCF_001594075.2 Trachymyrmex cornetzi | reverse complement strand
TTAATTTGCAGAAAAAAGTATTTTTTTTTAAAGTTGAGGTTAGGAACATAATTTCATCAAAAAGCTGATGTAATAGCGTTTGAAATGAAAAAAAAAAAATTGTTCTATTATAAAAAATGACGTAGATACGACGACTTGAAAATTACCATAAAATGCAAAACTCAAAATTTAAAATCGCTATTTCTTCAAAAATAACTTTTTTTTTTAATCCCGATACACGTGTTCGCTTATTTTATACCTACAATTGGTAAAAAAAAGTTTGAAGCAATTTAAAAACGTCGAAAAAAAGTGTTCGGTTTGTAAAAGAATGTCTCCAGATGCCTGTTTATGTGCGTGTGCATATACTTATTATAAAAACTAACCTCGTTAAGCTGGTTTAAACGGAGAAAACTGTCTCCTACAAGCACATGGTTAACCTATATGTTGAGGCGTGTTCGAATTACCACCTGGGTCCTGGGTATTCTCCGGGTGTTATGTCATCTTTGTTTAACATTCGATAAACAACAAGAATGGAGTGATACCTGGGTAGCATTTAGGTGGGAATATGAACATAACTCTGAAGGTAATTAATTAAGTCTCCAGATAAATACGGAAGTCAATATGGTCAGAACACGAATGTCGTATATTTTTGGTCTATTTTCTGTTCTTGCACTAGATTACACTAGAAGTCTCTTTCTCGCTTTCGACAAATATATATCTGTATTACTTTAAGGGGGTACTCTACTCTAAAACACGCTTTTTTCGGGATTTTTTTACAAGAAACTAGTGAAAATTGTTAATATCAGCTTTTTATGTATATATTTTATTATGTTTAGAGAACATAAAAAATATTTTTTAAAGCTAAATTAATGAATATAAATATTAATTAAACCCTATCGAATACATGGTAAAAAAAAA
>NW_017300345.1:105556-106057 GCF_001594075.2 Trachymyrmex cornetzi | reverse complement strand
CCCGCCATGTTTTCGTTTGGGCGGTCTGATTGGCCCCGAGAGTGACGTCACACTTTGACTGCGCAGTGGGTATCCACTGCGTGAGCATACCCTTATCCTTATACCATGGGGTAATGTCCTTGTATGTGTAGGTTTGTTTTTTTTCTCTGCACTGCTTGCACTAGTTCAAGAAGTGTACACTACATTGTTCTTTTTGTGTACATACACTGTAACGAAATGACGTCATGTACATACTCTGTTCTTTTTCGAGGTGTAGCTCTGAAATCAGAGCTTTGGGGTACAAGTTCGATATTATATCCCACAGCTCTGATTGGACGGCTCGTTATTCCCTGTTGCCTGTGCCTATTGCCTGTGTCTATTGTGTTTCCAGCTTAACGGTGTAATGCAATATGGCAGCTCGCATGTGAGGATTTTTAACCTTTTTCTTTGTTTTCAATTTGGGAGGGCTCCGATTGCATACATCGGCTGCTTTCCTTTTAGGAGACACAAACCGACACAGTA
>NW_017300345.1:99693-104605 GCF_001594075.2 Trachymyrmex cornetzi | reverse complement strand
TTATGCCCGTTTCCACCAAAGTCGTTCAAAATTTGAACCGAGTTTAAACTCCGATCAACGACATTTTGCGTTCCACCAACTTTTTAGAAGAAGTTCAAATCGGTTGAACGGCGTTTATTATGAACGCCCATTTTTGGTCGGTTAACAAGTTTGAACGTCGTTTAAGCAGAAGCTAACACGAAATATTTTAAGGTTATGTGCATTGTCTTCTTGATATAGAATATACAAAAAAACAAGTATTATGGCATATTACAATATTTTATCATCATCTGACGACGATGAAGATATAATCCGGTAAAAACATTTATAATATTGTATATGTTTATAAATATTTATACATGTTATTTATATGTATTTATGTATATTTCATATATGAAAAATTTTTTACCGGGATATATCGACAGAAGACCCAAAAGATTTAAACAACGCATGAACTATTTTGACGATTTGGACGATATCGAATTTAAAATGAGATTTCGCCTAAACAAAAACAGCGTTCTTCTAATATTAAACCACATAGAAGAAGTATTAATATTTCGATCAAACAGGTATGTATATCTTTATTATTATTTTATTATCCTTATATCATATAGTTATTAATAACTGATTAATATAAATATTTATTTTTGCAGAAATAATCCTATATCTCCAATGCAGCAACTTCTCTTAACATTAAGATTTTATGCAACAGGATCTTTTATAATATCTGCAGGTGATTTTGCTGGAGTAAGCACTACTAGTGCCCACAGAATTATTCATCGTGTTACGAACGCAATTGCCAGACTTCGAGCACGTTTTATGAAATTTCCTACTACAAATAATGAAATAAAAAAACAACAATTGGAATTTTATAAAATCTCTCGATTTCCTAGAGTTGTAGGTTGTATAGATTGTACACATGTTCGAGTTCAATCGTTTGGTAAATACATAATTTTATTTATATTTTCATCATACATACCTATTTTGGTAAACTATATAAATAGAAACGCTGGAAATTATTATAAGGTTTTAAACTTGTTTTATTTATTGTATTGTAGGTACTGAAAATGCAGAACTATTTAGAAATAGAAAGGGATATTTTTCTTTGAACGTGCAAGTTGTGACAAATAGTAATTTAGAAATTACTGATGTAGTAGCTCGATGGCCTGGATCAACACACGATAGTACTATTTTTAATAATAGTCAATTGCGTGGTACATTTGAACAAGGAATACATAGAGATGGACTGTTATTAGGTGATAGTGGTTACCCTATAAAATCATATTTAATGACACCATTATTAAATCCACGAACTCCTGCTGAACAGCTTTACAATGAATCGCATATACGTACTCGAAACATAATTGAGCGGCTGTTTGGAATTTGGAAAAGACGTTTTCCAGTTTTAGCTTTAGGACTACGTTTGCAATTGAACTCAGTAATGGCTGTAATAGTAGCTACTGCTGTTTTACACAATGTTGCTCGTCAAAATGGAGATGAAGAGCCACCTGAAGATCCTAATTTAAATCTTCCAGCACCTTGGGACGAAATATTCAATTATGGCAATATAAATCCTGATAATGCAGACTACAGAAATAATGATAATGCAGCTGACAGAAGAATACTTATTAACGACTATTTTCAGAGGCAAAGAAAAATAATACAATATATACATATTTTACTTTTATAAATTATTAAAAGTAATATATATTAATAATTACACTTCTGTTTGTTACAGTTTATTGTAAATTTTGACAAAGGAATCGAAGAAAACATCGGCTGAAATAAAGTATTATATTTTAAAAATAAGCATTTATATTATTGTAATATTAATTAATTCGATATAAATAAATGTATTGTATTTCTTGAAAACATATTGTGCTTTTCTCATATAAAACATTAATAATATAATATACTTATTATATTTATATTTATTTTATAGAGCAAACTATTCATATAAACTTTGTATCAATAACAAAAATGATATTTATGTTAAATAAATAAACTTATTTGTTAATCACGCCTCTTTAGCAAAACAAATCAAAATCATTTGGCAGTAACTATATATGAGGTTATAAATGTAGCGAGAGTTTATGCAAGTAAAGTAAAATACAAGTAAGTGTAAAATACTATTCCACTCATAATCTCATATGTATGCATAAAAAAAACAAAAAGTAATCTTTCTCTAAAATTCATTCAGGAATAACATCTTTGGTTTTTTAAAAGACTTATGATAATAATAATAATAATAGTATGTATTGATGATAATAACAATAATAGCGATAATAGTGAATAATAATGAATGAATAATTTTAAAAATTCCTTCGAACTTTAGGATTTCTTTCGAATTTTAAAATAATTGACAAATAGAATTTTGTTATTATTTTTAAAAATAATAAAAACTTTTACTTATAACAAATGTTTTACTTATAACAAAGAAAAAATATATAAATATGCATATTAGGTTTATAACACGTTTTTAAATTTTAGTCGTTCTTTTTCTAAAATCAATGTCTTAAATTCTAATTCCTTCTGCATTATGTCAATTTGCAATTTTTCTTTTTGCAATAGTGTTTCTAAAATTTTAATTTCAAATTCATGTCTTTCGTTTCCATTACTTATCATTAAATTTACTAATTCTGTTTTACTATCTGCTAATGTATCACATTTTTTATTATTAACATTATTTTTTTGTTTTAATTGATTACTTGTTTTTTTTATGGTTCCTTTAAGTGCTGATGGCATAACATTTTCTTTTGATTTTTTATTTTGGTTAGTACTAGCTGAATAATCCATAAGTGGCACAGACTTATTTGTGTTTGTTGATGTTCTGAGTGGAGTGCTAATTTGTGTTTGTAATTTTTGGGGATTACAATTTTTCCAATTTAATTTGTTTTTTTGAAGAAACTGTAAAATAACAATGAATAACAATGAAATACAAAGGATTACACAGCGCTCATATAATATTTTACACATTATTATAAATAATATTATTCGTTATTAATTACGTTTAATACGTCTTCCTCCTTATCAGATTCATCATTGTCTTTTTTGCCATCAGTCTCATCTTCTATATTATCTTCGGTTATTTCTATAACATTTTCACTTGCTTTACGTAGCCATTCTTCATCAAATGCTTCAACATCGTCTGTAATATAAATAAAATAACATTACAATAAAATGCATTAGGAGAAATAATTTAATTACATATAACTAATTGTAAGATTATTAAATGAAAAATATTTTATGGACTTAATTATAAACATTATAAAAATAAAATATAATGTATTATACATACTATCAAATCCTGCAATGCAATCACTATCTAAATCATTCGATAGGCCTTCTACTGCCGGTCTTATTATTTCTCGGACTTGTTCAGCTATTGGATCACTTATAGCCTTATATTGTCCTCCACCTACAAAAATACACAGCTTTTTTATTACAGATATTTGATTGTAATTAAAGTATATCGTTGCTTATTTATGTAAAGTTTACATATATCAAACAAGTAACAACCTGTTTTATAAATTGCCTGTTTCTCCTCAGCAAATTGTTTTTTTGTTCTTTTCTTTATATTTTCCCAACATGTTTTTAGAGACTGTACAGTTTGTACAACTCCTTTAGAACGAGACATAAAATTTATTCACAAATTCTCCCAACAATCTTCTTTTTCTTTCATAGAAATACTATTTGTTGTTTTATTTTCTAATATTTTACATCTTTCTTGTATTAATTCGATAAGAAGCATTTTTTCAGATTCACTAAAATTTTTGGTTCTTTCTTTTTTATTTGCTTGGTCCATTTGTACATGTATATCTATTTTTATAAAGAGACTCTAAACACAGAAAAGAAACAATTTAATTTATTTAATGCAAGAGATTATATAATATCTATTTTATACCATAAATTAGGTTAAGAAATTACTTCTAGAAATTGCTCTTGCTTGTCGATTATCTGTGTTTATATATTCCAATATTTGATACAATATTTGAATAATTATACTGATCTATATATATCAGCAACAAGACTTTTTAACATACAACGATAACAATTTGTTGTCAAAATAACTGATTGACGACGAAAAACCATGCGTTGATTATAATTAGGTTAGATTTTTATTATGACATGTGATACACTCTTTAGCTGTCCACCAATCACATCATTTGTTACTAAATACAATTCGAGTTAGCAGTGTTAGCACGCATTAGATATACGTTCAGTTGATCAGAACGAAGGTAAAGTTGAAGGAAAGTAAAATAAGTTGACCGAAAATTAAACTGCGTTCAAAGTTGAACGCAGTTCACAAGAACTCTGAACTGAACCACTTTGGAGGAAATGGGCCTTAATTAATCAAAATTACACTTGAACAGACTCGAAACACACTCTGATAGCGTTTTCGGCCCGATCGGGTTTGCACCAACCTGGGTTGGATTAATCTTTCCTATTGGTTGATGTCACACGCTCTACCAATAGGAGAGCGCAAAATGCCATTAATCCAACCCAGGTTGGTGCAAACCCGGTCGGGCCGAAAACGCTATAACTCTGCTCCCGAGCAGAGGCGAAGTGTGTCGATTGAGTTTGAACAAAATTGTAAATGGAAAGCGACGTGTGTCGATTTGTGTCAAGTGTGTCGACTGTGTCTCCTAAAAGGAAAGCAGCCATCGCATATTGCACACATGTATCGTTGATTGTACGTACCAAGCTAAGAGAGTTCATTGGAAGATTATTTTTTTAAGAAGATTTTATATTTCTATCTCACATTATCCTACACGTCTTATCTTGTTTGACATAGTTTAAAGGCAGTTTCATAGGATGTCGGCCATGTTTAGTACTCTCCTTAGCACTTTTGTCATACTGACTAGAGTCCTATAGCGTTTTCGATTGGGGTGCACTGGCTGCACTCAGTGTCAAGAGCGTGTTCGATTGGCAG
>NW_017300345.1:91947-99290 GCF_001594075.2 Trachymyrmex cornetzi | reverse complement strand
TTCAGCTTTAGCACTGAAAATCTTGGCGTATTCTTTTGAACTTGCACTATTCAGTGCAACCCATGGAACTCGTCCAGTGTTGGTGTGAACTGAGTGCGCACTGGTGCGCACTAACTTTTACCCAATCGAAAACGCTACTAGATTTATCAGAGAGGCGCAACCGGTGTTATGCATTCTGATTCGCTGTTGCAATCTAACCAATTGCGTGACTTGGCAGCCATTTATAGTACTAGTGACATATTTCCATTTCATTTTATCTTATTCTATCTCACATTATTCTACACGTCTTATCTTGTTTGACATAGTTTAAAGGCAGTTTCATAGTATGTCGGACATGTTTAGTACTCTCTTTAGCACCTTTGTCATACTGACTTAAACCGG
This sequence comes from Trachymyrmex cornetzi, assembly GCF_001594075.2. NCBI lineage: Eukaryota > Metazoa > Arthropoda > Insecta > Hymenoptera > Formicidae > Trachymyrmex > Trachymyrmex cornetzi. The sequence goes on along the minus strand of NW_017300345.1, from coordinate 98,909 downwards.
TTGCGCCTCTCTGATAAATCTAGGACTCTACCTTATCCCTACCATTTCACTCACGCAAACTCCTAGCAATCACCCGCAAGGTGAAGTTTCTGAACGCAGCCTAGGGGTAAAGTTTCATGATTGATCAGGCCTCGGGGCATCGGAATTCGGAGGCATCCAAGCGACGTTTCCGAACGCAGCTTATGTAATGACCAACTTTGTTTGTGTTTCTTTCTTCAGTGCTTTGTGTGTAGCACTTTTTAGTGTAATACTTTATAATTACATAGAATAATAATAAAATACGAGTAATTAATGCTCTAATATATCGCAGTATAATCTTCTTCCAATAAATCCATTGTAGCAAGAATATTTCTACAATGAATTGGGATAATCGGGATAACAACGAATCTCCAATAAAGGTTAATCTAGAGATGTTTGTTTATGAATATTTTAAATTTTATAACATGTCCATTTTATAATATAATAATGTCTCCTTTACATCTTCAAATATTTTTTAAATATTTCATGGTATAACGTATATTTCTTTATACCGTGTATTAAATTGTTTTGAAGGTACAGAGATATAGAAGGAAAGAGGAAGAAGACAGTCCTTTGGATACTGACGATGATTACGAACCATATGTACCTGTTAAGCATCGTAAAAAACAATTGCTCATGAAATTGGGTAAACTCGGACAATTAAAAGAAGAAGCTATTAATGGCATTGGAAAGAGTAGTAGTGAGAATGAGAAAGATGATGCTGACAATGATGATGGACAGGTTTGGGGAAGGAAATCAAATATCTCTCTTCTTGATCAACATACCGAACTGAAGAAATTGGCTGAAGGTTCAGAATCTCCATGAATAGAGTTTTAATAAGTAAATGAAAAAGTATTACAATTTAATTAAGACTTATTCATAAAATTCTGTTAACAGCCAAGAAGGAGAGTGCCATGGAGAAGCAGTTGAAGGAGGAAGAGAAGATTCTGGAAAGTGTGGCTGAGAATAAAGCTCTAATGGGTGTGGCTGAATTAGCCAAGGGTATTCAATACAAGGATTCTATCAAGACCAATTGGCAACCGCCAAGAGTGATACTTAATTTCGGTGAGATGCGTCATGAGAGAGTACGTAGAAAGCTCAGAATACTTGTGGAAGGTGACGAAGTACCGCCACCCTTGAAAACTTTTAAGGAAATGAAATTTCATAAAGGAATCTTATATGGATTGGAACAGAAGGGTATCATCAAGCCAACTCCAATTCAAGTTCAAGGAATACCCACAGTGTGAGTCTTCAATTAATGTTATAATTATGCTTATTATTAATTGTATAATACATTTAATGAATAAAATAAATGTTAAATACGTGTAGATTGTCTGGTCGCGACATGATTGGTATAGCTTCCACTGGTAGTGGTAAAACGTTGGTGTTTGTTTTACCTATCATTGAATTTTGTCTGGAACAAGAAATCGATATGCCATTCATTAAAATCAAGAGAATTGGCTAAGCAAACCTATGACATAATTCGGCACTATACTAATAGTTTAAGACAAACGGATTGCCCAGAGATACGCTGTTGCTTGGCAATAGGAGGTGTGCCAGTTTCAGAGTCATTAGCTATAATCAACAAGTTAGTGATTATTATTGTTAATTATATATTTTATATTTTTATCTCTAATATGTCGCAACTTATTTATTATTATTATTCATAGAGGTGTACATATAATGGTAGCAACACCGGGACGATTAATGGATATGTTACATAAAAAGATGGTTACTTTAAGTGTATGCCGTTATCTTTGCATGGATGAGGCAGATCGCATGATAGATATGGGATTCGAAGAAGATGTTCGAACAATATTTTCTTTTTTCAAAGTAACTACTACTTTGTACTTTCTCATGTATTTGATGCAAGGTGGAAAGATGAAATGTTTATTAAAATAATAAAAATAATAACTGTTGCCTGTTATAGGGTCAGAGGCAAACGCTTTTATTCTCTGCTACTATGCCGAAAAGAATTCAAAATTTTGCGCGTTCAGCATTGGTGAAACCTGTAACTATAAACGTTGGTCGGGCTGGTGCCGCGTCAATGAACGTAATACAAGAGGTGGAATATGTCAAGCAAGAGGCTAAGATTGTTTATCTCTTAGAATGTCTTCAGAAAACTGCACCGCCAGTCTTAATATTCGCAGAGAAGAAGCGTGATGTGGATGCCATCCATGAGTATCTGCTTATAAAAGGAGTGGAAGCTGTTGCGATACATGGAGGAATAGGTACAATATTTCAGATAAACATTTTATTAAACATTAATATACTGATATAAAATTATTGCAAGATTACTGATCAATTGTATTAATTCTTCACAATTAAAATATTAATGTAAATTACAATGATAATAATAACAAAATGTCTAACTGGGCGTTAGGAGTCAGTGCAATGTTGTGATTGTGATGCTACCTATGTAGGACAAACGGGAAGAAAACTAAATACGAGATTAGCAGAACATCGCAATCATATACATAGTTACATCCACTCGATCTGTTATCACAGATCATAGAGTTAGTTGCAGTCATGACTTCGATTGGGATAATGTGAGAATTCTGGATTCGGAGAGAAATTATAATAAGCGATTAATGTCGGATATGCTTTATATAAATCGTCAGTCCAATGGTCTCAACATGCAAAGACACTGGAGGCTTTAAATCATGGATACATGGAAATTCTAAATAAGTTATAATATGTTTATTTTTATCATTGACCGATATGCTTTGTTCGCGCGACACATCTTTCTTTGTATTTAACGAGTAACATGTGACTAACATCAGAACGAACATGACTTTCTTTTATGTTACTTAAATTATTTTTCAATCTTACTTTGACATCGTAATATTTAAATTGTAATGGATTGACGATGCTTGGATCCACTTGCGATCGTTGTTGGAGATGGGGTGAGTTTCAGACTAACATACATTAATTAAGCAAATTAATATCCATTTGTTTCAAAAATATCTCGTTGCTATTATCAGCTTGAGTTCCACTATCTACTCCATTCAGCTAAGCAACTGGTTGGCACAACATTAGACTATGTTGAAGATGGTTGTTTCTCACCACATTTCCACTGTGATTACATATCTGGGTACCTATTATGGCAATAATCGGAATGGATTCCGATCGGAATTATTTCGTATTCTCCAGAAAACAATAGAAATCTAGGGAATAATTGCATAATTTCGATCGGAATAAATTCCGAACATTTCCATAATAGGTGCCCTGGAGGTTGGAACTACGATTGTGCGAGACGCAGTTCGACAGATTTTATAGTGCGATAAGCGGTAATTTTTTATTGCTGAGGATGGCTCAAATAGTATGCCGAAACGTACAAAATTGAATTTTTTATTTATGAATAGGTATTGGTTAGCTTTGCGCAACATTATATCCGGCGCTGACTCCTAACGCCCAGTTAGACTTTGTTATTATTATTATTGTATTAATATAAGGAGTATATAAAAAATTTTTATTTTTATAAAATTGTTAATGTAAATTAAATATATTCATTTATTTCATTATATTCTTTCAGATCAGGAAGAAAGATCACGTTCAGTGGAAGCGTTTCGCGCAGGTCGAAAAGACGTACTCGTTGCGACAGACGTTGCATCAAAGGGTCTCGATTTTGCCGATGTGCAACACGTTATTAATTATGACATGCCAGACGATGTAGAAAATTACGGTAATATATATGTAATAAATGAAAAATAGTGATTTCGAAAAAAGAGATGTTTAACGTAATTTTGTAATTTTTAGTGCACAGGATAGGACGAACCGGCCGTTCTGGACGTACTGGTATAGCAACGACTTTCATTAATAAAGCAAATGATGAATCAGTGCTGCTCGATCTTAAACATTTACTAATGGAAGCAAAGCAAAAGGTGCCACCATTCTTGCTGGAACTTTGCTCTGAGAATGAAAAATATCTTAATCTGGGAGGTAAGATATTTTTTTTCTTCATAAATTTATGTCACTATTTCTTGTAATTCTAAAAATATCTTTCTTGTTTTATCGTAGACGAACGCGGATGCAGTTATTGTGGTGGACTCGGACACAGAATCACAGAGTGTCCAAAACTGGAGGCTGTGCAAAACAAGCAGGCATCCAATATCGGACGTCGCGATTATCTGGCTAGTAATGCCGCCGATTATTAAATAACTCATTTTAAAATTGTATTTATTGTAAATATGTATAGCACATACAGGGTGAGTTCCGGACCATTGAAATATCTCGAAAACAAAGTATTTTTTGGGAAAAATGATTCAGACAAAAGTTGTAGGGTTTAAAAATATCTATTTACTAATTACATCTATTTGATTTTGGGTGGCATTACCAAGGTCAGGTCAATCGATTTTTTTTAAATAGGACACCCTATTTTTTATTCCAGAATCTAATAGCTAATGTCAAGAGCTTTTCAAAACATTATAATAAAGTTCATTTTCATTAAGTACTTTTCGTAAGTACTTAAAGTTATAAGGTTTAAAATTTACAGTACCGTCGGCATTATCATTACTCAAAATATTCAACCAACTTAGATTTATAGGGGAGAGTGGTCTAAATCGGATCTATTTGCAGTTTTTGCTCTCTATAAGGCGTAAATAAAGTCCGATCGTAAAATCGAAGGTGTTATTGGAAAGATCATTTAATTCCTTTCATTTTTGCTTGAAACCATTTTGACGTATCTCTCACCTGTGTTGAACTATAATGGAAAATGTAAAAACGCTTTTTCCGGTCCGATTCGGACCATTCCCTGGTTCGAATCAAAAACTTCTATTTTTGTGGATTTTTAGATAGAATTTTAAAATATTTTAAATGAATTTATGTTTCTTAGTATTGAGTAAAAACGAGCAATTTGACAAAGGTAAAAATTTTTTCCAGAAAAAGAAATTACTGACTGTTTATGTTATTAGAATTGAAATCAATAAAACTCAACTAATCTGAGTCTGATGACTTATGATATTTTACTGATTTAATTGCTTGGACCAGATCTGGTCAGCCGATCACCAGTACTACAATCAGGCCTATAAGTTATTCACTGTACTGTCCGATTTGGACACAGGTCCTTTCGAATTTTGAAACAAATTTTACAATAAACCGCAAAAGTAATCACAAAATGCTTGATATTTTTGAATTCTATACTCTTTAATTATCTTAAATCAATTACTTTTCAAATTTTTAACACCTTTTAAATAATGATTTACAAGGATTTTATTTAAAAAAAAAATTTTCGCACGGTAGTTGAAAATACATATTTGCGTCTATTTTATGAATGTTATGACAGAGATCTGTCAAATTGTTATCACATGTTCGGTATCTTATAAGGACTTTACATTATAAAAAACACGCAAATCTGCTTAACCGTATTCATTTAAATTAAAAAGGTCCTATTTGGAACACGGTCCGATTTAGACCACTCTCCCCTAATATCTATAATATCTCTTATGATCCAGATAACATTTGTCAAGATTGCCATGAAGGTTGCTCTTCTTATTTTCATTTTTACATAAAAATGAATTTTTAGTGCAAAAATGAAAATAAGAGGCCTAACCTCCAATAGCTTTGATTTTGACAAATGTTATTTAGGTAATGATCCTGAACAACTTTTAAGAGGTTTTAATTATCGGTTGAATACCTTGGGTATTGCTAATGTCGGCGGTACTGTAACTTTCGAGCCTTATAACTTGAAAAGTACTTAACAAAAATGAAACTTAATTGTAGTGTTTTGAAAAACTCTTGATATCAGCCATTAAATTCTGGAATAAAAAATAGGATATCCCATTTAAAAAAATCGATCTGACTTTGACCTAACCTTGGCAACACCATCCAAGGTCAAACAGACGTGATCAGTATAAATAGATCTTTTAAAACTCTACAACTTTTGTCTGAATCATTTTTCACCAAAATTGCTTTATTTTCGAAATATTTCACCTGTCCAGAATTTTTTATTCACCCTGTATATGAAAATTCATTCCTGTGATAATTAATGTTATCTAGGCAATAGTAAAAAAAAATAAAATAAAATAAATATTCGAATTAAATGCTATATACAGTTGTTTATTTATTGCATTGCCATTTTTTAGTCTTTAGTTTTCAACATAAAAAAATTTTGATAAATGTTTACAATATGGGATCTGGCTCCAATAACCTTGATCTTGACATATGTTATCAAGGTCATGAATGACCTCTAATAGGTGTTAGTAAGTGCTTGTTACTTTTGTTAGAAAGTTATTAACCTTTAGACTGCCGGAATTTTTTCGTTAAACTGATTTTTTCTTAAAATTTTTCTATGTAAATAACATACACATGGCCCAAAAATTCGAGATTTGTGCAGAGCCACAAAAGTGGCTTTCCCGACAAGGAACATACGATCAAATATAAAACATGTTTATTTTCTCAAAAATAAGTGTTTACAAGAAGGACTCTTAATTAAAAAAACAATATCGAGAGTATACAGGGCATATAAGAGTCAAATATAACGAAATATTTTAAAACATAAAAACTCAAACGAAAAGTATGCATAATATAATATCCTATAATTGATTAAAATCATATATATATATATATATATATATATATTTATATACAGGGTGTCCCATTTTAAATAACGGATAGGAATATCTCGGATGGTTTTTTTTTATCTTGACCTTGACGATGACCTTCAAGGTCATTTCAATATCAAGTCAATTTTTTCAAATGGAACCCCTTATTTTTTAACCCGGAAGTGGAAAGAGCGGTAGATTTTACGTCCGAATACGACCTTGACCTTGACCTTCACCGCTATCTTCAAGGTCATTTTAATATCAAGTCGATTTTTTTAATGGAACCCCTCATTTTTTACCACGGAAATGGAAACAGAGGAAGATTTCACGTCCGCATGTGACCTCGACATTGAACTTGACCTCGACCTTCAAGATCATTTTAAGGTCAAATCGATTTTTTTT
>NW_017300345.1:90608-91466 GCF_001594075.2 Trachymyrmex cornetzi | reverse complement strand
GGCATCACTAATCTTATACGATGTGGCTTCTGGAGCATTAAATCAAAACAATGTCAACAGGTTCAACCATGCTAAATGCTGGCCGACAGGGAGGTCCAAACTAACGGACACAAACCGAAAAGAACTATAGAACCTCACCATGGAGCGTGTGTCCTAAAGTCGCACAGACAGGCGAGGCACAGCGAAAATACAAACAGGACTAACTGGTTGTGTGTTTCCTCTATCTTTCCTCAACTGCATGGATGATTCCTCTATCTTGCCTTAAGGTTAAGGTCAAGGTCATATTCGGACGTAAAATCTTCCGCGCTTTCCACTTCTGGGGTAAAAAATAAGGGGTTCCGTTCAAAAAAAATCGATTTGACCTTAAAATGATCTTGAAGGTCGAGGTCAAGTTCAATGTCAAGGTCACATGCGGACGTGAAATCTTCCTCTGTTTCCATTTCCGTGGTAAAAAATGAGGGGTTCCATTAAAAAAATCGACTTGATATTAAAATGACCTTGAAGATAGCGGTGAAAGTCAAGGTCAAGGTCGTATTCGGACGTAAAATCTTCCGCTCTTTCTACTTCCGGGTTAAAAAATAAGGGGTTCCATTTGAAAAAATTGACTTGATATTGAAATGACCTTGAAGGTCATCGTCAAGGTTCAGGTCAAGGTCACCATAAGTTAGCCTTGTCTGCATCCTACAACTTTTGTATAAACAAATTTCCTCCAAAATGCTTACCATCCGAGATATTCCTATCCGTTATTTAAAATGGGACACCTTGTATATAACATACATTACATGGTCAATAGCCATATGCATAATTTTCGCTGTACGTCCATGAAATGTATATGAGTATATCATATTCAAAGTGTTT
>NW_017300345.1:86281-89882 GCF_001594075.2 Trachymyrmex cornetzi | reverse complement strand
AATTAATGAAGAAAAACTGTAACTTATGCAAGCAAATGTTCAAATTGCTTGCCTCTTTCTGCAACACAAAGTTCTGCTCTTTTTTAATAAATTAGTATGCGTAGCAGCTATTATACTATTTTTATTCAAAATTATCTTTGGAAATCGTGTTATAAGTACATATGGACCAGCCCGATGGCCGGAACGAGGAGTCAACGAGTTTTCTGCTGGCCACTATAGTGTCCAGTCTGGCCCTCTAAAAGTTAAATATCAATAAAATCAATAAAATTTGTTCACATAAGTTAATAAGTTCACATAAGTATTCCTTTATTAATGAGTATTTGTGATAAATATTATGTAATAAAATCAATAAAATATCAATGAAAGTTACAATCTCGATAGTGTGTTGAATTCGTTTTGAAGATCCCTACAATATTACGGAAAAAAATTGTATGGTGCTATTTAAAAAATTCAAGATAATCTTGACATTTTTTATAAAAAAAAATTTTTTTAATTTTTTTATCCCATGTTGTAGCCCGCATGAAATAAATAGATAATCACTTTTCAATCCTTTTTTTTAATTGTCGGAAGTGTCTAAAAAATCGTGCAGACCGTTACGCTGAACACCCTGTATATACAAAAATTATTTATTTTCTTCTCATAAAGTTCTGAGAATTTTTTATCAACTTTTTAGTATGCATTTTCTTATTTTTACCAACATGAGAAAATACGGTATTCAAAAATTATGAAAAAATTCTCAGAACTTTATGAGAAGAAAATAAATAATTTTTGTCTCTTGCAGTTTTTCTGTAAAGTTGATAGTATTTGAGTAAAAAATTATTCAAGACCAATATTTTGCAATTTTTAGTAATTAATATCTTGTTAACTATTACGAAAATTGCAAAATGGTAAAGGACTTTTCGACTCAGTTTAGTCCGCTCTATCTACACAATAATGATTGGCAAAAAAGGTCGGGACACCCTGTATATTGTTTTTCTAAAAAATAGTGTATTTTGGAGGTTTTTGCTATCGTTGATTTCAATTCTGAGTATAGATTTATAAAATTTCGAGCCCTAAGCGCAATATTGACAACATAAATGAATATAAAAACGTATAGACTCAGAACTTTCCTTTAACATTATCCAGAGCTAACGACATGGATGTAGAAAATTTGTAGTTCCTTTTTGACTTTTATTTTTTGTTTGGTTTTTAAAATTTATTTTTTGTATTTTTTTACTTTTTTTGTTTTATAATTTTAATATTTTTTTATATTTTAATTTTTTGTATATTTTTCAATACTTATATATTTTTATATATTTTGAGCAACATGCATACAATAATTATATTTAATACAATATTAGTATTAAAAATACCATCAAAAATGATGGTATTTTAAACCACACTCAAAAGCCACAAAAGTGGCCTTCCCGGCAGTCTAAAGATTTAATAAAAAAGTTACTACATATATAGGTATACGTGTTTAGAAATAAAAATAAACCTCGTTTGACGTGGAAGGTTGTATTTACATTCTGAGGTAGAAGGGGAGGTGGGGTGGATCTCATTTTGCGTGGAATTAAAAAATCTATCTGAAACAGTACAATTACAGACCTCATTTCGCCCCGTAAAGCATAGTGAACTTTTTATTAATAAGTTTTTAACAAGTAACGAGCACCAACTAAAAAACCCAGGGTTGGGAACTAACGCGTTACTTGTAACGTCGTTACATTTTCGTTTTTTTTTTTTTTGGTAACGATTTGGTAACGCTGTTACTTTTTTTTTATTAATAACGAAAAAGTAACGACGTTACATTTTCTTTAGTAACAAATAACGAAATTAACTCTGTTACTCTTTTATCGTTATTTTTTTATAGACCGTAGCCGTCACGGACAATAAGATTATAGGTATTAAATAAACGAAAAACTTTTTGCCTATTTTTTGTTTCATTCACTATTCTCGCTTTAGCATAAGAACACTAAAAATTAAAATATCTATTATATAATAAAATACCGTAGAATTAAACATAAATATGTAAAATATTAAAAGATAAAAATGTTCAAAGATAAATATCTTTCTAAATATATCTTATATTTAATTTATATTCTATCTTAGCATTTTATCTTAAAAGCCCGTTTTAACATTAAAAAAAAGTGTAATTATGCAGAAAACAGGCTTATTAATTAATTTTGATGAAACTAGGATCATTCGATGCATTTTTCCACGAAATTTTACCTCAATAGTCATCAACTTTAACTATTAATATCTCACTTCGCCGGGCAGAGCGACACTTATTTTTCTGCCAGATTCATTCATTTTGTGCAAACGCGCGTCGAATCATTCTCATTTCATCAAAATCGGTGAGTAGACTCGTCTTTTGCATAATTAGAAAAAAAGTAACGAAAAGTAACGATTTTGTATCGTTACTTTTTAGAATCGGTAATGAGCAACGGTAACGAGTTACTTTTTATCGCAAATAACGATAATGGTAATGCGTTACTTTTAAAAAGTAACTTTTTTCAACCCTGCTAAAACCTGTTAGACGTGCCTCAAAGTTACTTAAGGTCATGACTTTGACAACATATGTCAATATCAAGGTCATCAGAGTTGAGAGTCCCTTATGTGACTGTAAACTAAACATTTACCAAAATTTTTTAATGAACTAAAAAGCTTTCAAAAAACGAGACTCTATAGATCTTTCAAATTCATATGTCGTTCCCACTTCTACGTTCTATGCAATGAGAGTCGGGTAATGATTGGTTGAACCTCAGGCCGTATTTTTGAAAAATATCTTGAATTGTTAAGAAGCTTATTATTTTTAATTCTTCAATATTATATTACTGTATAAATTAATTTTATTTTCGGTATAAAAATAGCATAAAGCAAAAACATCCTTTCATTCATGCCAACTTCAGAGATACGGTTATTTCGATTTAAGAGATGCGCTTTGCAAAAACGAAACAAAAGCTGCCGCGTCTGTCACCAGTGATTTCTTCATGCTAAATCGCATAAACCTTCCAGGCCTGTCATAATACAAAATTTCTGTACATGATGACAAATTGATCAATCCGGCCTTAATTAAGCGCCGGTTATACCTGCCGGCATGGACTGTTAACGTATTGTAAACTTTCGCAACATGAAAAAATACTGGATCCATTATTTGAGCGCCAAGAAAAATCGTTGCGCTAACCAGAAAAGTTTATCTTTTGGAGACTCTAGAAAATATACTTTTACGAGGTTTTTAAAATGCTTTTTCAATAGTTATTCAATCTAAGTCATGTTTTGGATTATTTTTCTGAATATTATTAAATAAAAGCTGTCATAATGCAGTGTTATAAAAATGTAATATCATATTTCTCACAAAGATATGTCGATATGTACCAATCTAAGTGCAGAAAAATTATTATATTTTTATTAAAAAAAAATCAAACACAGAGTGCTTTCCATGGTGATACAAACGTTGTTTTATCTTTGTTATTCATTGGAATATCAAGAAAGACAGAATAATATGTTATTAAATGGAAAGCACCCATAATTTAGCAAAGGAATTTTTTGTTAGATTTCTAAAGGATAAAGATGACAGCACAGCCCATGTTTTATTCTCTCTCTCTCTCTCTCTCTCTCTCTC
>NW_017300345.1:81962-86172 GCF_001594075.2 Trachymyrmex cornetzi | reverse complement strand
ATATATATATATATATATATATATTAATTTTTAATGTCAAGAATTACCTAATATCAATAACAATCAATGATGGCGAGCCGAAAACCACGAATTCAACCTGGCCTGACAAAGACGCAGGCACTACGACAGGCGAGAAGTGCCACTGTAGTAAAAGAATATGAACAGAAGGAAACAGGGCGACAACCACAACCAGTTTTAATAGACCCTAGCAAAAGGCGACAATATATTTCAGCCGAGCCGAGGAGAGTCGAATTTGCCAGACCAACTATGACAAAGGCGATGATGGCCCGAGTAAAGCATGCGGAGAAGTTCAAGCAGGAATATGAACATAAACGAGAGCAATCTATACCGCGAAGGAGGCCAAGAAGGACACTTCCACCGATCGGTGGTGATCCTAGGTGAACTTCAAAAATTATGTGCAGTTTTGATATATTATTTCAGCTGGCAGTCTCTAAAACGTTTCGCATGCTGAACTTCGCTTCCTTAAGGCTCCTGAGTAGTCGCCGTGTTGGAATCGTGAATCAGAAGCAAGGAATGACACGTTAATTTATGTTACGTGCCATTTGTAAATAAAGACAATTTGGATAAATCTAAATGACGAGATTGTTTTAAAATACTTGTACAAACTGACAAAACTGTCCTTAAATTTCCTCCCTTGACAGTCAGTAAATGGTCATAAAAGACACGTAAAGTGAGCCTATATTCGAATAGAAATATATGGTTTGACAGCGGTTGAAACGAGTTAAAAATATGCTTTTACGTATAAAATTCCAAGGTAACTTTAGTTTTCTCCAATACTAGAAATTTAAATGCCTATTACGGTCGAAGCTGGATCTTTATCGCTTTAAATAATTTAATCTTGAATTACTAATTTATACTATATATGTACTTGCATATATACGATATTTTAGTCTTTTCTAACTGCGCGCCGAATTATTTTTCCGGACTATAAACACAATTAAAACTACTCTAGTAATTGCGAATTAAATTTACAAGAAATTTTAATAATTTGATGCTACAATCAAGCATCATATTATAAAGATGTTAATAGGTTGAAAAACTGTTAATAAATTTATTGCGAAAAATATTACCGGATCTCTCTGTATTCCGTACGAGCGTCCTAAGCCTCAGTGGTTTACGGAATACAAGAGATCCGGGTTCAAGTCCCGGCCGAGGTAATATTTTTCGCAATAAATTTATTAACAGTTTTTCAACCTATTAACATCTTTATAATATGATGCTTGATTGTAGCATCAAATTATTAAAATTTCTTGTAAATTTAATTCGCAATTACTAGAGTAGTTTTAATTGTGTTTATAGTCCGGAAAAATAATTCGGCGCGCAGTTAGAAAAGACTACAATATGGTATATATGCAAGTACATATATAGTATAAATTATAGTAATTCAAGATTGAATTATTTAAAGCGATGAAGGTCCAGCTTCGACCGTAATAGGCATTTTAAATTTCTAGTATTGATTGTATTTTTCACATATATGCGGTCTAAAATAAAGATTCTTAATATTGTTTAGTTTTCTCCATAATTACAACTTTAAAAAGTCACATTTTTACAATTAAGCACATAATAACGAAGTGGCACGTAACATAAAATTTCGTCGTCAAAACGTTACTTTTCACGTCTAATAGTTCAGCCTTTTATCGTGGCGAGGCGCTGTAACATACACACAAGCATGGAGCCTATGTACATGTGCTCGCCTTCGGCGCGCCGAGAGCGAACGAGACAAGGGGCGAAGAATTCTAAATAACATACAGGCTGTCTCGTAATTTTTTGCCAAGCGTTTTTGTGTAAATAGAATGGACTAAACTAAGTTGAAAAGTCCTCTACTATTTTGCAATTTTCGCAATAGTTAACAAGATATTAATTACTAAAAATCGCTAAATATTGGTTTTTAATAATTTTTTACTCAAACATTATTAATTTTACAGAAAAATAGCAAGAGACAAAATAGTTTATTTTCTTCTTATAAATTTCTGAAAATTTTTTCAGAATGTTTTAATACCGTATTTTCTCATGTTGGTAAAAATAGTTGTCATATATTGTATATACAATATGTGTTACGAATTTAAATGTCTAAACTTCGGGACCGTGTATGTAGAGGATCGATAAACTAAGAAAAAAAGTCCTGTAGAGATATCCTCGTTTTTGCTTCATTTTGGAAAAAATCGCAAAAAAGACAAAATGTAGTTTTCATTTTTTACTTTCTCATTACTTATTCACGTTGTATTCATTCTTGCTTAATGTAGATATTATTCAAAATGTTGGCCTCTTGCAGTAATGCAAGCATTGCATCTAGTACGGACAGCTCGTGTTGCAGCCAAACACTGATTCTAGCGGTATTTGGTGCATTGCAGCCTCGATTCGATTTCTCAATTGTTCTCTTGAGTTGACTGGCGATGAATAAACTTCCTGCTTCATGATTCCCTACACAAAGAAGTCCAGTGGAGTCAAATCAGGTGATTGGGGTGGTCAAAATATTACTCCTTCACGTCCAATTCATCGTCGTGGATAATGTCTGTCTAGCCAAGCTCGAGCAGTTCTGCCATGGACTTCTGTTACACACATTGATAAAACCGTTTTAGTAAAAACCGTTTTTATGAAACTGGCCAATTATAGTCATTCCATTCTTCCGAGGAATAGCTATGATTGGTCAATTTCATAAAAACGGTTTTTACTAAAACGGTTTTATCAGTGCGTGTAACAGAGGTCATAATGAACTGGACATCCATCGAGTTGAAACCACATTTTAATTCGTTGCTGTAGACGTCTTCTAAATAATCAAAGAAATCACGTGGAGGAGTACTACCTTGGCCACCCCGATCGCGTGATTTCTTTAATTATTTAGAAGATATTCACCTGCAGCAACGGATTAAAATGTGGTTTCAACTCGATGGATGTCCAGCTCATTATGGCAGAACTACTCGAGCTTGGCTAGACAGACATTATCCACAACGATGGATCGGACGTGGAGGAGTATTATAGTACCTTGATCACCCTGATCACCTGATTTGACACCACTGGAATTCTTCGTGTGGGAGGTTCTGATGCAGGAAGTTTATTCGTCGCCAGTCAACTCAAGAGTACAATCGAGACATCGAATCGAGGCTGCAGTGCATCAAATATCGCCAGATAAGTGTTTGGCTGCAACAGCATCTAGTACGGACAGCTGTCCGTACTAGATGCAATGCTTGCATTGCTATAAGAGGCCAATATTTTGAACAATATCTACATTAAGCAAGTGAATAAATACAACGTGATTAAGTAATGAAAAAGTACAAAAATGAAAATACTACGTTTTGTCTTTTTTGCGATTTTTTTCTAAAATGAAGAAAAAAAACAAGCATATTGTTACGTTCTCTGAGTCGGCGAAATCGCCAGGTACAAGAGTTTCGGAATTATTCAAAATTCCCGATTCGGTGAATAGAAAATCTGTCGTTTCGGATCTGGATCCGAAGGAGGGTTTGATAGGAATAGAGGTTGGTAGTGTGTTTTGTGTACTTGATTTTATTTTACTCAAATTTCCTATCGCGGTCTTGTAGAGGTTCTCTACTTCTGATTTATCGCCCGAATTCCTCGTATTCATTTCGTTTTCCAAAATTGCACTTTTCTATTCCGGATGAGCCCCCAATTTTTCAAGTTCTGTTACGTCCAAGGCTCCGCACGCGTGGAACCTGAGGAAGTAAACGTAACGCGAACCGAATCGCCGTGTCGTCGGTCTAAGCTCCGGACCGCAAGGGAGCTAGGGGGAGGACCGACTCGACGGGAGGAATTTCACTTCGTCCTTAGACTCTAGGAGAGCTGGGGTCTAAAGGGGAATGAAACGGAAGCCTCTTTCGAGGTCGACGCTCCGCTGAGCGGACCTCGAGGCGAACGCACACGCTAAAGGCGCAAACTGGGTCAGTGTACCGTAAGGGCACACTTTGACACCAGATGTGCCAGTGCATTCGATGCCCTTATTTTCGGCCTTGAAAATGAATCCAAATAGCTGGGGATAAGAGCAAGTGCAATCGTGGTCTGTCGTTATGAATATAAGGAGGTGACTCTCGTAAATGAAATTTTTCTCTATGGAATTTTAAAATTATATATAAACTTACCTTTTTAAAAAAAACGGTAAAAAAAGCGCTAAGCGTTGGTGAAACTGGCCCAAATGGTGCTTCTCGGAAAGAATCACCATTTGGGCCATTTTCACCAA
>NW_017300345.1:81056-81523 GCF_001594075.2 Trachymyrmex cornetzi | reverse complement strand
CTACTATCAGAATGAAAAGTAAAACTGAAGTGATACTATCTTTATTTATTATTTACTTAATCCAAATAGTACTATCTTTAATTTTTATACAATGAAAAGTATACGTATACTTATTGAAGAATCTTTCTATTCCAATCCAAATGGTTTAAATTCCTCTTAAACGAAATCATATCACAATTCATTTAAAGACGTTTCCTCTTCCAACTAAAGTAGTGGTTATTTAATTCTCCATCAAAATATTATACAAAACATCACAAACTTGCGTTACCTTGCTAAATTTAAATGTTACCACAAAAATTAAAGAATTAACCGTATAAAATGAAATAACCACTACTTTAGTTGGAAGAGGAAACGTCTTTGAATGAATTGTGATATGATTTCATTTAAGAGGAATTTAAACCATTTGGATTGGAATAGAAAGATTCTTCAATAAGTATACGTATACTTAGATTTCATTGTATAAAAAT
>NW_017300345.1:79379-80108 GCF_001594075.2 Trachymyrmex cornetzi | reverse complement strand
GAACGGTCGTTGAAATAAGATGGCTCATTTCAGCGACCGTTCGACTCACTAGCACGCAGTGGTGCTCCGGGCGCGACCCGGGATCGCGCCCGAACATCCGAGCCCTAGTCATTGCGATCAATTTGTTTCGGATTAATAAGAAATTCTCTAATCTTTTTCCTACCTTTTCGTTGCCTATAAATTTAAGACAACAATGTTCACCATGATAAGAATAAGAAATTATAACAGAAATCAATTAAGTGTAAGGCGGGCAAGGATTCTTTTACGAAACCGTCTTGCGAGCAGAGTAAGAAAGAACTATCACAATCCACGAGAGGCAATGAAGAATAACGAACTCTCGGGCCATAGGGTTATGTCAGGGAAAGGATAAGCTAGGCTTAAGCCTGATAGGGAGAGCAAAGGATTGATCACAGGATAGCAGTGAATGACACGTTTATTAATCGCGATTACTTGTTGATCGTTCGCTAACAACCAGACGCTTACACACCATAATCGTCGAGTCCTCTTCCCTCCGTTCTTCTTCTCCTTTTTCAAGATATCTCAAGCGACCAATCAGGATCGCTGTAATAGCTGGCGACCAATCAGGGTCGCTGTAATGGCCGATAGCCAATCACGCTCCTTCTCACTAGAAGTGGCGCCATGAGCACTCTTGACGGCGCACGGAACGCCATCACGCGGAATAACGTGGACTTAAAGTAAAGTTGGCGATGAGACAGAGCCTCTCTTACA
>NW_017300345.1:77553-77798 GCF_001594075.2 Trachymyrmex cornetzi | reverse complement strand
TCACCAGAGCACTCGAATGATTTCCGCGAACTTGCGTGGATTTGAACTCGGCGTGAATGGTTCTTATGACTCGGCGCGACGCACTTTCGACGGCTATTGTTTACGTTGCGTATTACTGACGTGGATTCCGCGACGGTTAGAATTTTTCTGACGCTCTGCGCTTTCGCGGGGCCTCTATTTATACTCCGAAAAAAGGGCGTAGTGCCCTTTGTCTAGGATGCAATAGTTAGTTGCAATGTCGCGCG
>NW_017300345.1:76338-77092 GCF_001594075.2 Trachymyrmex cornetzi | reverse complement strand
TCGTAGTTGCGGCGGAGCCGATTCTCTCGAAAGAAAAGAATCTGCGTCTGCAGGACGTAACATTATATATCATAAGTATATATATTACAGACGTTTCGACATCATTATTGTGTTTGCTTCAAATGTATAAACTATATTCTAGATATAGTAAGCAACTTTACTTTATTTCATTGGGACGCTTACTATATTTTTCTAACCTAATCATCAGCCACAGATCAGCCTCAGCCACAGAACACATGTGTGATGCATATATGTAATACTACTATATGGCTAATGGGGCGTGGTTTATATGAGTGCGACAAGAAGAAACATAGAAGGATAGTAGATGTTCAATCGTTCAAATGCGCAGGCGCCGCGTTAAATTCAAGAGCTTTATTAAGCAAAATTAGTTACTTTGTATTTAATACAAAACAAGATGTTAGCAATAGTTTATTACTCTCTAAATCTGAACCAGTGGATAATCACTGATATCAGTGCCAAGTATGCCATTGGTAATCAGTGGGTGAAATGTGAAATTCCTAACCTAGCTAACCTTTATTGTGTGATATAATTAATCTTATTTTAGTGGATAAATTCAATGAATATAGTATTAGAAAATTGAAATTAACATATAAATATCAATATTTTAGGATGTATAATGCTCAAACCTTTTTTTTAAATTGAACTTCACTGATTATCCAGTGCCAAATACGTCACTGGGTGATTAGTGAATAGTGGCATACTTGGCACTGATATCAGTGATTATCCACTGATT
>NW_017300345.1:76035-76308 GCF_001594075.2 Trachymyrmex cornetzi | reverse complement strand
AGAAGAATGGATATGTAAAAATATTGTTTTTAATTGAAAGGCTGACCTGACAATACTTATAACTGACTGTAATAACCTGCAATATATCACATGTGACATGGTATAAGGATAAGGGTATGCTCACGCGCATGCGACCAATCAAAATTGTCGAAGCGTGACGTCACACAACAAGCGGTAAATTTAAAACTGCTGTTTCCAACCAACTTATGTTAGCAGCATTCTCGTCAGATATTTTATTTTGATTTAAAGTTTACAGGGAAAAATACGTTTTGA
>NW_017300345.1:75200-75858 GCF_001594075.2 Trachymyrmex cornetzi | reverse complement strand
CCCAAGCATTACTGTCTACACACTCCACTGTCTACATGGGTTACAAATATTCCAAGCGGACACTGTCTAAACACTACTACATACGTTTAATTTATTTAATAGCATTGATTTCAAATTTCGTGCACTCTGACTGAAACGAAACTAAGCGCATGCGCATGAAGTCAAAGAGCATACTCGTAGCACTACACGTAGTCGGTATGACAGATATCCTAACCTGAACAGTCGTGAACTTTAACTTAATATCTCGGTTCACGGGGCAGAGCGGCACTTTTTTCTACCAGATTCTTTCGTTTTATGGAAAAACGCGTCGAATAAGCATAATTTCATCGATTTTTAAGAGGATCGACCTTTATTGCACCTTTACCTAAATAACAATACCTTACCATTTTTTAATTGAAAGGCTGACCTGACAATACTTATAACTGACTGTAATAACCTGCAATATATCACATGTGACACTTATCGCGCGACATTGACGCCTGCGCGTTACAACAGACTGAACATGATAAGGACAGAATTAGCATTGGCGGCACCGTAGTGTTTCGACCGCAAACCACGCCCCATTAGCTATATAGTAGTATTACATATATGGTGTGACGTGACCATGCACATTGCCAGCGCCATATTTGCCTCTAGCGCCGAAAAATCGAAAAGGACA
>NW_017300345.1:74003-74955 GCF_001594075.2 Trachymyrmex cornetzi | reverse complement strand
CGAGATATTAACGTTTAAAAGATAGCCAAATACGCGCGTCCCCCCGACGTACTATTGCCGAAGGCACAGCCCACTGAGCGCACGGCGGCTGATGCCGGACGGGACGCGTTTCTGACGCATGCGCGTCGAACGCAGCGTCAGTATCGTACTCGTTACCAGTTAAACGGGAGTTCATTAGTCGCCTACGTAAAATTTGTTAAAAATTCTTAAAAATTGTAATATATTTTATATATTTTACGTATATTACTTACAAATAAATTCACATATATTAAAAATATGACAATTTGCATTTAATAATAAAATATTAGCTGAAAAATAAGAGAAAAGTGTATAATAATTTATGAAACAGTTTTTTTATATTAAAATATTTTATTTGGCAGAATCTTACAAGTATTCGTAAAATAAATATATATTTCTTTTTTTTTGTTTTGCGTAGGAGGGGAAAATCTTCGCATAGCCCCTACACGGGTGTATAACTGAAGTTAGTTATAATCCCGTGAGGGGAAGACGCCCGGGACCCGGGCCTCCGGGTGTGCGGGATTCAACCAGGGCCTCTATTCTTGAAAAGTATCGCGTACGAAAAACTAGGGAAATGCTATAATATGTGTAACACGTATTATAGTATTTCCCTAATTTTTCGTATGCGATACTTTTTAAGAATAGAGGCCCAGAGTGTATCCACTGTCCACAAGGGAATACCACTCAAGCCGCTTACCCGCTAAAAACCCCCCCTTAAAGAGATACTTAATGATAACAAAAATAAACTTATAATCTCTCATAATAAAAAAAATAAAATTGAAATATCATATATATATCATAATAACTCATATATATCTCATAATAACAAAAATAAATATTTAATTCTATCGCAAAAATTACTGCATTGTATATTATACTTGTAATCGTTAAAATAATCAAGTGTTTTTAAATTAACTTAAAATCTGAAAAAAAA
>NW_017300345.1:69009-70969 GCF_001594075.2 Trachymyrmex cornetzi | reverse complement strand
TCGCAATATCTCCGCTCGTAGAGCACGTAGAGAAAAAACAAAAACACTTTCATTATATATTCCGACCGGATGCCATCGATTGAGCACACTTAGAACTTAATCGGAACAGCCGTTATTGAGATCCCATAATCGCCGTCTGGAAATCTTGACAGATTCGCGTATAGTATCCACGGCAGTGTCGCTGCGCTTGGCTTAGCGCCGAGACACTACCAGTGTCTCCAGATAGTCAAAGTTCTCGATTCAATTTTATATAATTAAAATAAACATTACAGTATTATAATTGATTGATTTTCGATTAATTACTATGTATGTCGTGTATGTGTGTGTTAAAAGGAGTAAATTACGGAGAGGATAGCGAGAGAATAAAAAGGAAAGGGAGTTTTGGTGAGTGGATCTGAGAGGATTTGGCCTGATTTTCTTTAGACGATGATAGTATTAGCGGGCGGACACGTCCGATTGGTCGACAGGAGCGAACAATTATCGCGAGGAGGAATAGCGACAGGGATTGAAATTATAGCGTGAACAGACTGCAATGTTTCATTTCTTTTTACATGGGAACTCAAAAGGGGAGTAAAAAAAGAAAGAAATAAATAAAAAAGAATCAAATAAAAATAAATGAATAATAAAAAGAAACTAAGGAAATATTGAAATAAATTACTGAAAGAAAAAACGAGGGGGATTAGAGAATAGAAACATACTGACTTATTACTGAGATGCTGATCGGTGGAAGTTCTCCGGGCAGGATGTGTGAGGTTAACGATGTTTCTTCAGCACTGACTCTAAATCTTTAAATCTCACTGGCCAAGTACGAGGTTGATAATTTTTCTCCCGCACTGCTTCTAAGTTCTGGGCTTTAACGGATTGATTTCGAAAAGAAATGTGTTATTTAGCGGGTTGACTCCGGGAAAAGATTCTGTCTGTCTCCGTCTGTCTGTCTCTGTGTTAACTTCCAAAAAAATTCTCTTGACGGCCGCAGAACCGCGGTTTATGTACTAGTTTTTCCTTGATTGGTGGGATTCTAATTTAGGTGATAAGACACTTTTCTGGCTTCTGGATTGGTCGAGATTGTGGGGAAGGAAAGGAGTCGGTTTTGTGTTAACAAGTGTCAGTGTCTTAATTTTACGATTCTTTTTAAATTATGGGAAAATGCACGTGCACCGATTAAGACGAGCGCACGTGCACTGTCGGCACGGGCCCGTCAAACACCTCCCTTGGACGTCGCGCGTCACTTTTATATTTTATGGTCGCAGACATGGTGAGAATCATCCGCGACTTAGCTGTCAGAAAAATGTTTAGGCGCCAGTATCGGGCCTTCACTGACATTAATTATCATTTTTAATAGCGTTGTCCAAGGAGGGTGTCATTGACGATGCATTAGCTCCCTGCGTTCACCGATTCTAACTTTGTTTTATCTGACGTTAATGAGAAGATACTGGAGTCTTTGCTTTTAATTTTTCATGAGAAAGATTTTTATTATTAGGTGTACAACTTTGCTTCCGCCGTTTTTTTCCGAAATTCGAGGCTTTATTGTAAAAAACTGGTTATATTCAATATATAAAAGTCTGGTATTCAAAGTCGCGTTTAAAGATGCAAGCAATACTTATTTCTGTTCGAAAACGATAATAATAAGTTCCATTTGAGTCTAAAGATGCAATTAGAACTGATTTCTGTAAAAAATATCCTTAAGAAACGATTATGGATATTATCCTGACACATGAAAAGAAATCGAAGACAAATTGGCAAACCAATCTTCTTTAAAGTTATTCAAAAATGAGTTGTCACAAGTTGGAACGAATTTATTCGCTTCAATATCAATTTTAATTAAATTATTGTGCTTAGTCGTGTTATTAAAATTGTGGAAAGAAAAGTAAGAGTCAATCCCCTCGACTTCATCATTAATCCTTCTTGAATCATTGTTTAAATCTCGTCCAGCGTTATCAGGAGACGCGGTAGTGGCTCC
>NW_017300345.1:68365-68591 GCF_001594075.2 Trachymyrmex cornetzi | reverse complement strand
TTGATGATATTTTGTTAATTATCAAATCTCTTGATTATAAAGAAATCTTAGACACATTCAATTCTTACCATCCTCGTCTGGAATTCACTATGGAGGAGGGTGGAGACTCCATAAACTTTCTTGATGTCATTCTAATGAAGGAAGGTAATCATATTATCAATGATTGGTACAGAAAACCGACGTTTTCAGGTCGGTTTTTGAATTACTATTCTTGCCATCCGCTATC
>NW_017300345.1:67097-68092 GCF_001594075.2 Trachymyrmex cornetzi | reverse complement strand
TGTTCGCCGTCGAGGAAGTTGGTGTCTAGGTGTTCGCCGTCGAAGAAATGAGTGTCTAGGTGTTCGTCGTCGACGAAATGGTTGTCTAGGTGTTCGCCGTCGAGGAAGTGGGTGTTTAGCTTTTGTCTACATGTACGCCGTCGAGAAAGTTGGAGTCTAGGTGTTCGCCGTCGAGGAAATAGGCATCTAGCTGTTCGCCGTCGAAGAAGTTGGTGTCTAGGTATTGTCTACATGTTCGCCGTCGAGGAAGTTGATGTCTAGGTGTTCGCCGTCGAGGAAATGAATGTTTAAGTGTTTGCCATCGAGGAAATGGGTGTCTAGGTATGCGCCGCCGAAGAAATGGATGTCTAGGTGTTTACCGCTGAGAAAGGGGGCGTCTAGGTGTTCGCTGTCGAAGAAGTGGGTATCTAGGTGCTGTCTACGTGTTCGCCGTCGAGGAAGTTGGTGTCTAGGTGTTGTCTACATGTACGCCTTCGAGGAAGTTGGAGTCCAGGTGTTCGCCGTCGAAGAAATAGGCATCTAGCTGTTCGCCGTCGAAGAAGTTGGTGTCTAGGTGTTCGCCGTCGAGGAAATGATATTAATGTGAGATGGGTGACTGCTAAATCGCCGTATCCGCAGTCGCATGACAGTGCGCATAAATCGACGTGTTACACTGTATCTTAAAAGGATAGGCCTCAAAGCATGATCCGTTAAAATCTGGGCCATTGTATGAATATACTAAGATATGAATATACTAAGAGAAATAAAGAATGGGTCCTTCCATCATCCGTTCTCGTGAAAACGGAACCATATTTTCTTCGTTCCAATTATTGATTATTTTAGAAATTCGCTGCTGTACAGTGTTCAATACTTTCGCTCCATTTGGCACAGTCAGAGTATTCAATTTTGCAAATATGGTGAAAACTAAATGATGCGTGATGTAATTATAACGTACTGAAACATAAATACAATAACGTAAGTACTAAATATAATAACTTTTTTACAAAAAAAATATA
>NW_017300345.1:62064-66701 GCF_001594075.2 Trachymyrmex cornetzi | reverse complement strand
AAATTTTTAATTATTAATAAATTGATTTTTACACATTATATCCTGTGTCGGCTCTAATAGGCATTGAAAGATTTTTATGCAGATTATTTCTAGAGAACCTTTATCTTTTATCTATTGTCTAAAAGTATTTTGTGATTTTATGTTTAAAGCTTCTAAGTAGTCACTACAGCCATATTGAATAGTGATATCAGAAGCGAAAAATGAGACGTTTATTTCGTTACATACTGTTTGTAAAAAACAATAATTTAGATAAAACAAAATAATGAAATCGCTTTAAAACAATTGCAAAAATGTACGAAAGCTACCTTATCTCTCAGACAGCTAGTAAATAATCGTGAAAAATTCATAATTACAAGTTTCTACGTGTAATAAAAACTTATTCCTACGTCATAGTATGCTTGTCTACTACAAACTAAGAAAGTGTCTGAAACTGTGTATTTTCTCGTGAATATTTGTAATCTTGAATAATTTGGCATTATAATTTCTTCATTTCACATAGTATCTGTAACTTAGTTGTGGTTTCCGTATATTCTTTTTGCGTAATTTGTTGTAGTTTGGAGTAGTTGTTACATAAAAAGTTGTAAAGGTTTTTCCACCAGGGCATTTACATAATTTTAGCTTGAGTTCTCATTGCCACTCAGCGTTCTAACTTTGTGAGTATGTGACTTACCTCACACAGTTAACGGTTCAATATTTTTGAGAAGAAAAACGTTGGAGATATTATTTTGTGATGTAATACTCCAACCGTTGTATTAGAGGGAAAGATTGCTGATGAAGACTCAATAAACCATGAGTGGAAACATTCAAGGTCAAGATTTATATATTTAATATTACGAAGAATTGTGCTAATTGATAACCAGCGTTGACTCCTATTGCCTGTACTTTATGTTATTATCACCTATTCTTTCTAAATTGTTTCAATTAAAGGAGTCTATAAAAAGCTCATTAGTTTTTTGTTAGTTTGTAATTTCTCATTAAAAAAAGATGAATTGAATAATATGATTTTTACTAACATCAACACAAGGACACAACATCTCAATAACTCAACTAACCTCATTTATTAACTAATTACTTGCAATGTACGTTCACACTCTTAATTTTTTCAAAGTTACATACCTAATTATTTGTATTTTTATATTTCAAACCAATAATGTAATAAATTCAAAAGATTAAATAAATAAATTATATGAATTATATCTGTAACTTTTTGGACATAGAGCTTGCGCTATTCGATCCCAGTGCGTTCGCTTTAAATCTGTTCGGCGATATTACTCTATTGCTATGTCCTACAACAAAGGACACTGTCTCATCATTTATATCATCGTGGATTCGACGTCTTTTGTAAAAAGATCACTTTTTGGAGCCATTGTATGAGCTATAAGTGACCACACAAACGATACTTTTATTCACCCATCCATAAACGGGTCGCGTGACCAAAACTCAATATTTTATTGGCTTGGATCACGAATTACGGATCGCTAAAGTCACTAGATTTATAAAGTACCGCAATCCATAAGACCAATGTATAAGGATTTGGAGCCAAAATGGCGTTGAAAAGTTTAAATAGTACTCATTTTTATAACGTATCTACACATTAAGTGTAATGTATTTAATCTGTCTGTTGTGTAATGGTAGAATCTTCTGTTTAATAAAATGATATTAAACTTATAAATTTGAAAATAATGCCAGGTTGTTGTGTGGACGGTTGTTTATAGCACGCATCCACTTTACTCAAAAAAAGGAAAATATTAATATTACAGAATCAAATACACATAGTAGTAGAAGCGTTGCTACGAAATCATATGTAAATAAGAACCATCGTAAATAAAAACATTGATTAACATAATTTATGATTCTCTTTATTTATAAAACACATTCATACTCATATGCATGTTTTGAATGAACCGCATGTTGGAGCCAAAATGGCGGAATGATTGCGGTACTTTATAAATCTAGTGACTTTACAGATCGCAAAAATAGAGAGCCATCTATTATGCAATCTACAATCCAGATCCGAAGCTGCCTTGTCTTGATTATCTGAATTCCGATCCGCGATCCGCAATCCCAATCTGATCCGCGTCTGCAATCCATAGTGTAACACGAGCTTAAGGATGTTGAAGTGATGGCCGAACTTGATTGAGGTCGATATTACAGATTTTCATTTTCAATGTATTAGAGTTCCTCTAGTAAGATATTGAAAGAATTCTACAATGTATAAGATGCGTACACCCTCTGAGTTAACATGATCATACAGGAAATTGGATCAATAATTATCGATATTTTTATCCATCTCCTACATTACCATCTTAGCTCAGGGACGAAAACATGTATTAGACTCAGTCTCACAAATGTAAGCTTTACTTTAATTTTGAAAAATTTTCCAATTTTAGAATTGAAAAAAATGAACCGGGATTAAAGTTAATCTTACATTTGTGGAATAATCAGGCTTCAGAAATACAATTATACTATGTACACATGCAATGTGGGCCGCATTCCAATATATATCGCCAATACTAAAAATCTGTAATATACATAAAATACAAACTTTTAACTAACAGTTACATCAATATAAAGCTGTATTACTTATTAGTACATTTTCTTTACGTCCAATGACATTTTAGGTTAGGACAAAATGTATTATCAATAAATTAACACGACATTGTACATATACTCGATATAACTTTTTTTGCTCTATCTAATAGAGAGATCAAATTTATATTAATACACAGAAAATTATTGATATGTTGACTTATACGAAGATATAAGTTCGAAAAGTTCTCGGCCTGATACAGAAATAATCCCACAAATATCAAACTGCTTTAATTTTAGAAAAAATTTTGATCCTTCACACACACACACACACACACAAGGTTACTGTTTAGATTTCAGAGAGATATATTATATATGTTTATTAGTTCCTTTGTTTCGGTCGTGTCAAGCAACCAACTTTTGGTTCCATCATGACAATGCATCCACTCACATTTCTTCAATTGCAGATGCAAAATTCTACGAATTGGTTCCGCAAGCATCGTATTTCACCAGATTTGATAATCGAAATGCCTCTTGCAGTAAATTAAAAATATAGTCAACCCATGATGAACGCTTCTGACATTTATTTATAACTAGCCAAAGCATAATTTACGGCTGTGACATTGGCTGCGTTCAGCAGATTCAACAGTTTTGCAACCGTTTTGTGATTCTTCGCTGAGATAGGACTGTTCCTTTAAATCTAAAAGTATAATCCAATCAGCGCGACGAATCGTAAAACGGTTGCAAAACTACTGAGTCTGCTGAACGCAGCCAATTTGTTATAGCCAAAGAGAAACAAAGGAAAGTGGAGCGGATTCAGCCGAAAGCCGTCATTCGTCCGCCATTCGTTAGAGTGAGTAGGAGATATGATAGAAGCGTGATAGAACATACGGTGCTGCACACGCTAGTATTGTACCGCACTAGTATTGTGTGTATGTACATATACGTACATGCACACATGCACATAGCGGATAAATGGCAGAACCAATCAGAGAAGAGAACGCTATCCGCTCCACTCTCCCTTGATTCTCTCTTATTACAGCTAACCAACCCACGATTAACGCCTCGGGCAGTAATTAAACCAGCGTTTTTGAACTAGCGTTTTTGACGTTTTTGTTCAATTTCTTCGTAATAGTTTCACAGAATAAAAATTCCTTTTCCATGAATAAAATATATATGCTAATGTATATAAAAATTATTCATTATTACATATCCCATAAAAATATCAAATATGCATTAATTGTACAGCAATTACATTTAACTGTATAAGATATTCAAATATATACAGGGTGTTACGGAACGCCGTTTTGCTATTTATTAGTAACGTAATAATTCCAGAAGAAGAAATTATAATGACATTTTGTAAAACAGATTTTTTTCAATCAATTATTTCTTACTTAATATTGTATTTACATGATTCATAAATTATAACATTTGTCTTTACAAAATATTCCATTTAATGCATTTTGTGTAGTATAGTAAAAAATGTTTTAGCGTATCTTGTTTAAAATATAAAGTTAAAACTTTTTTGCAATACACATAATAATGCATTTAATCAATGTTTCTTTCAAAATATATCTTATCGAGAGAAATGAATAGAATTGTATCAATTCACAGCTTTCTAAAAAAGAAAGATTAATTTTTACAATCATCAGAGTATTGTAAAAATTCATTATTTTTCACAATTGTCACTTAATTGTAATAATCTGTTTTATGAAACATTAATTTTTTTCAATTGTCGCTATATTGTAAAATAAAAAAATTAATGTTTCATAAAACAGATTATTACAATTAAGTGACAATTGTAAAAAATAATGAATTTTTACAATACTCTGATGATTGTAAAAATTAATCTTTCTTTTTTAGAAAGCTGTGAAAAATAGTCCAAAGGCAAAAAGTTAGAAGAATATTATCCAAAATTGACTCTATTGGTACTGCTTGCAGATGAAGTAACACTATACATCGTAGAACATATAAAGTGCCAATATCCAATTCTTTATGCCACATTGATGCAAATCTAAAATTCATTCGGTATAAAGAAAATTTAAAACATTTTGTATTAATATAGTATAACACAGTATAACGTCTCTCTCTCTCTCTCTCTCTCT
>NW_017300345.1:60977-61188 GCF_001594075.2 Trachymyrmex cornetzi | reverse complement strand
TATGAAGGCTGTCTTAAGCCTTGTCTACAATACACGGTGTAAGAAGTAAGAGTACTTTTTACTCCGTGTATTGTAGACGACGCCTTAGTGGAATAGGTCTATTGAGGAAACCATTTAAAAAAAACGCATCTATATTAGTACCTCTAGGGTGATGTGGAAAACTAGTATAATTAAAACTTTCAATATAATTTTATGAGGGGCTACGTGAAGA
>NW_017300345.1:58152-58425 GCF_001594075.2 Trachymyrmex cornetzi | reverse complement strand
TGTAAGTCTTGGCACCTGTGCACGAGAGCGAGAACGAAGACCCACCTCTCTGAAGCGACGACGAATCGTTTATTCGCTGACATGATGTAAAGTAGGAACTTCATGTTGAACACACCTTGCAGTAATCGTTCGTCTTCTCAAAACGTGGCGAACAATTTCTCGATCTTGTCGAACTATTTTTATACGATGACGGCCATTTCCTTGACGTCTCGTGTATTGTCCTATCTCTTGATATCGTAACCACGCTTTATTTATTACAGATACGGATACACC
>NW_017300345.1:55306-56186 GCF_001594075.2 Trachymyrmex cornetzi | reverse complement strand
ATTTTTAAAGGTTTACATTTTTCAGGATACACTCTATATGTATGTTCACTTTGAACTGGCACCTTTGATAATATATCAAATACTTGTTATGGTAATAATATTTAACTGGAACAATGTTGTTAAAAAACTTCTTTTTCTGTTTTTTACTTAACCAATTTAACTTCTCATCTATAATTACAAAACTCTTATTCAAATTGTCTTTAAATGCAACCTCTTGCCTTTCTTGGCTATTGAGAGTATTGATAAGAGGTGGAATTTTGTGAAAGATAATGTCAGTATCTCGAAAAATAAGTTTATTGGGTGTCCGGTTGGTACTCAATTCAACTTATTTTAGTTTAGATGGTCAATTTTATAAACAAAATTTTGGTACCCCTATGGGGTCGCCTCTCTCTCCAATATTAGCCGATTTAGTAATGAGGGATTTGAAAGCAAGGGCATTGGAGACCTTGGGTTTTCAACTTTTGTTTTATTTTCGGTACATAGATGATATCGTTATAGCAGTTCCAAAAAATTTAGTTGACTTTACACTTGAGACTTTTAATTCGTTACATGACAGATTAAAATTTACCTTAGAATTTGGTGACGACAAAATAAATTTTTTGAATATTACTATTATTAAACAATATCTTTATTTTAGACCAGGGCTCGGCACGAAATGCACATTTCGGCCGATTTTCGAGTCGGCTCCGCCTCCCGCTATTCCTCTCACCGCACCGTCCCACGCGCAATCCAAATGCCGCTCGACGCTTAAGAATGTACTAAGGCGCTCGTAGACGTAAGGGACATTCGTTCGGGGCGTTCGACACGCTGTAATCTTTATTCTATCTTTTTTTTCGCTCATTACATACGAAACTAATAGCGAATTCAGTTGAACGTACTA
>NW_017300345.1:53171-53407 GCF_001594075.2 Trachymyrmex cornetzi | reverse complement strand
CCTATGTTTTCTTATTATCAGAGAAGCTTTCGAATTCAGTCTCTCCGCTGGAACCGATGTTGTCATTGTGGCTAAAAAATCTTTAGCCATCCTTGAGAGGTTTGGGAAAGATTTTTCATGAATTGACCACCAATTTAAAATGTCAATGTTTTCGTTAACTCGAGGAATTGCATAATACTGCGTAAGCTCTTTCTTCCAGTAATTTCTTTGATCGCGATCCTCTTCTTTTAAAAATA
>NW_017300345.1:44634-45915 GCF_001594075.2 Trachymyrmex cornetzi | reverse complement strand
GAGTTTTCCGCGACATCGGTTTTCGTATCGTTCGCGAAATGTAGCAGCGTATGATGCGAACGACGACAGTGCGAGCATCGAGATTTGCTAGTGCATTGTTGAAGGAAGTGCCCGGATCTCAGGCAGTTCAAACAAAGTTTGTTCTGACGCGCATAATCGCCTCGC
Organism: Trachymyrmex cornetzi; assembly: GCF_001594075.2. Lineage (NCBI taxonomy): Eukaryota > Metazoa > Arthropoda > Insecta > Hymenoptera > Formicidae > Trachymyrmex > Trachymyrmex cornetzi. Next base: position 45,750 of record NW_017300345.1, on the reverse strand, counting down.
TGCGCGACCGTCTTACTTAGAAACTTGTCACATTTTAAAACGGAATGATTGCCGGAGCAGAAAACGCATTTGAATGCGGTGACATTATTAACGGACGGGCGCGTCCTATCGTCCCTGAAGCGACGAGTTTCCTTTTGGGAATCGGCAAGATCGGATAAGCCGCGAATACGCGTCGTCAAGAATTCGTTGATGTTCTTGTAAGACGGAAGCTCGGCGAATTTCGTGCGTTTTAAGTTCCACTCGTTTCGCGTGCGAGGACCGAATTTCTGGGACGTAATGTAAACAAGCAGGTCGTCCCACGTATCGACGGGACGTTCGAGGTTCTTCAATGCGGCCAACGATGAAGCCACAGCGTCACGCAGTTTTCGCAAATCGTTCACATTTTCCGTCTTCATTATCGGCAAATTCGCGAACGCGTGCAGATGAGTGTATACGAGAGTCTGTTTGTCGTCGTATTCCTCTATCAGCAATTGCCACGCCGACTCGTAATTCGCCTCGAAGATTTTCAAATTGCTAATCATAATCGCGGCGTCGCCAGTAACGCTTGTTTTCAGATAATGGAATTTTTGAGTATTGGAAAGCGTATCGTTGCAGGCGACAAGAGACTCAAACATGTTACGGAAGTTTTCCCAGTCCGTAATTTTCCCGGAAAATTTAGGCAAGGCGATGCGTGGCAATCGAGATAGATGAAAGTTTGAGTCGCGCGCGGCCGAATCGTCGGAACGCTCGGTTAGCGAAGAGTCATTAGGAGAGAGCGAAAGTCGACTTACCGTGTCCTGAAGGAGGTCAGCCGTGTTTTGATAGGTGTCCTCGGCCTCCAGGATATGGTCGTCCACAAAGTAGGGGAGAGTCTGTTGGTCCGCCGGCGTAGTGGTCTGCAGTATCTTCACATGTTGGTTGCGACAGGCGCCCCAAAGGGCGTCGAGCGTCCAGAGGCGGCCTTGAACCTTCGGCGCCGTCACGTTCGCCTTAGCGAGTTTCTTGAAGTTCACTAGAACCCGTTTGAGCGAACCAATGTTAAAGTTTTGCTCGAGGAGCAAATTTTCTAGTTGATCCGCCATTATAAGGCTTGTAACGAATCGAAGCGCGTTTGACGACACCCGCGAAGCACCTTCC
>NW_017300345.1:41197-42877 GCF_001594075.2 Trachymyrmex cornetzi | reverse complement strand
TCTCGTTATGATCATTTTTTACGAAGTTACATTCTTCTGAATTTTGACCTATTTTTGAGGTGGACTTAAGTGATCCTTTAATTTTTTTGCGTAGTGTAAATAGAGAAGACAGTTTCGATTATATTTAATAAATGATACGTACATCAAAATTAACTAGATCGTAAATATACTAAATAAACTAAATTTATTTCGATTGCAGCAGATAAATTTTTATTTATAATCTTTACGTGTAATATATTTAAAGAATCATTAGAGTAATACCATTCCATTTTTTGCCTGTTCCCAACATACACGTGCAGTAACCACGATTCATTTCTTCACCCTCGTGAAGTATAGCGCTTATTACCGACTATCGATAATTTTTTAAGAAGTACCGTTTATAAAAGTGTATAAATTGAGCTGTATTACTGAAACGGATAAGGTCGATTCGAATACGGTTTTTTTTTCAAAACCCTTACATTCCTTACAATTCAAGTCTTTACAAATCAATCAAAGTTTGCAGAGTGACACCTTTTTCCTTTTTAATGTTGACTGTATAGATAATATCAGCAAACATCTCTTTTCCAGCGTAGTTACACTGTAATTACATTTGGCATTAAATAAGATGTTACGTGCTTCAAATCGAGTTCTAATACATCATCGATTTAGGAATACGTCGACATTAGAGCCGTGAAAAATTCCCAAACATTTTGTTGTATTCGTTCTTCGAAGCGTTCTCCGACAGACCTTCAAACCGTTAGAATGTTGCAACGCTTACGCTCAACGTACACGCAGATAGCATCAGTCGATGCGTTCGCTACTTTATTTTTCAGTATTTGTTGCCTGATACGTTTCCTCGCAAACATAATTCTGCACATCATCAATGATATGAGGTATGGCCCATCGAATTATCGAGTAGAACAATCCGATCGAGAAATGTTGTCAACCGTACAGATCGAGGTGCATAATCAGAATTTCTTTCGAGTAGCGCATAGAAACTATCTATCATCATTTCCGTCAATCATTCTTCGGAAGGTAAAATGTTCTTCTCCATATTACCATAACAGAACTTGTGACACTGACGATCTATTTTCAGTTGGCATTTGATTCCTCTTTTCAATATGGAATTATTACTTAACGTAGACCTGCGGCAAATGTACTTGTTTTCCCACTATATTTCCTGCAACCTTCGGAAGGTTTAATAGTCATCCATCTCACGTTAAAAAGTAATTAAAGATGAAATAGGGAATTCAACACTGATGACGCTGTCCGTGACATATATTGTCAAGTTAATGACCCTTTGTGACCATCTAAGGGTTTCGATAATCGCTCGTTGCTTATTAAGGGGGGATTCACCTTTGCAGGCTTAAAAAAAAATCGAAATTTTTTTTTATTTATTTTGATTTCCACATATGTGTAAAATATCCCTGTAAAAGTTTTTTTAAATTCGCAATATTAAAGGAGCTATGAGCTCAAATACGTAATGGCGCACGGGGCTTTAAGCGCTTACCGGCGCAAATCATCACGTCAGAATCATCAAGAGAAGCCGGAACAGCTCCGCGATTGGAGAGATTGATGGAAAACCAGTTATATAAAGACGAGGAAGGATTATTATATGGCCCTGGTATTGCAGAATCGTAAGTGCACTAAAAAACTTGTTATATGTGGAAAAAGTCAAACCAAAACTTTAAACGCGTTTTT
>NW_017300345.1:40399-40809 GCF_001594075.2 Trachymyrmex cornetzi | reverse complement strand
CCCGCTGCCTATAACGTGGAACGGTCATTCCGGATTGCACCTGGCCCCCGGAGTGGCGAGCTGGACCTCTATAAAAGTCTCCCTATCCCGTGGTTATGGCGCGCGACTGCGGGACATATGACCAATGGGTGAATTGGTCAACAGCGGCTCAGAAGGAAAACTGCAAACCCGGCTTGGGGTAGCTTGTAACCGCACCTTATGACGTTTCTGGATATGTCCAATACTAATGGGCTGATTACGGCCGCAGGGGGTTCCGGATCCTCCAGCGGTCGGCGGCGTGAGGCTGGATTCCAGGACACCCCTCGTCGTCATCCGACGACTGGAAGATCTTATCCGAGGCATGCTCCGCAGGCGCCTCGGGCTCAGAGAATGCATCTGCAAAGACCTCTCTGTCCACTTCCGGGGCGGGG
>NW_017300345.1:33073-39153 GCF_001594075.2 Trachymyrmex cornetzi | reverse complement strand
GTTCAGCCGGCACGGCCGAAGATGAGGCCTCCCTCCCCTCATGGGGAGCGTATGGAGGAGGAGTGTGGGGACGGTCTAGGTGGTCCGATAGCGAGACCGTCCTCATGGACCCGAGACTCTCCGGCAGTTCGCCGGAGAGCCCGGCAATGAAACGACCCAGAGCGGTGGCAAAGCCCGGTGGGCCGGTCTCCTTGGGGAACATCTCCCCGAAGGTCGTACTGGAGCCCATCCGAGTCGTGGGCGGGGTGATCCCGATTGACCACGGCTCGACACCAATCACAGCGACCGGTGCTTAGGAGCTTTGTAGTCTCAAGCGCTGTGAGTGGCTCGTGTCCAATTGAGCCGTGTCCAACTGGGTGCCACCCTCGTGGGCGAGGCCGGTCCGTCCTCGGCGGAGGTCGTGGAGACCTCCCGATCGATGAGGACCCGTTCTCGCGCCGCCGCTACTGCTGGGTCCGGCCTGAAAGGCAGTAAGTCGGTCGGTGGTCAGCGAGGGGGGAGCTGCTCAGTTGGCTCCCCTGGCACGGACAACTGACTAAAGGGAACACCTAGCAAGAGCGATCCAGCGATGGACGTAGGGAGGTTAACCACCTCTCTGCCAACGTGGGAGCAGGGTCCGGACCACCGGATGTGGCCGATGATGCGGGAGATGAAGTAATACAGTAGTAGTCCCGTCTCCCGCATCGTTGTAGGTCTTGATGTGATGGCGGGGAGGTTTTAGTCGGTAGGCGCCAGACTGAACTTCGGTTTGGGACGGCGAATCCGACACTACCCGGGGTGGTTCCCCGGGTGTCTTTTAAAGATTTCCTCCTCGACGAAAAAAAAAGATCGAATTAACTTAAGTTTAAAAAAAAGATAATTTCGAAAAAAATTATTTTTGAGATCAGAATTTCTTAATTTCCTTAATTCAGAATTTCGTAATTTAACCGCGTTGTACTACTTCTGTCACCGATCGCAACATCCTCCGCATATCCCGTAGCAATTCATGTTTCACGGCATCAGATATTGCCAAAGAAATATTGATTTTTGAAGAGCCTGGTCCAACCGTATGGACCATACGATATCGTCTGCAGGTCGCAGGATTACATGGACGACGACCCGTAAAGAAGCCATTTATTTCTGCCAAGAACCGGAAGGCGCGAGTGGAATGGGCGAAAGCTCATCTTAATTGGATACCCCAGAAGTGGTCTTCTGTCATCTGGAGCGACGAAAGTAAGTTTTTGTTATTTGGTACTGACAGAATAACATGGATTCGTCGTCTTAAAGGCAAGCGCTTCGACCCCAAGTACCAACTTCCTACAATGAAACACGGAGGTAGGTTCGATCATGGTGTGGGGTGCTTTCTCTGCAAAGGGAATGGGGTCTTCTTCATAGGATCAACGGTAGTGATGCGACATTTAAAAAAAAGAATCGATTATCGTAATCATTTAAATTTCATAAAAAAGAATTTACGATTTAATTAATCGGGTTGAAATTAATCGATTCTGAAGAATCGATTAAAAATTCTAAAATATATAAATAGGCAGCGTTAGTAAAAAAACATATTGTAAACAATTTAAAACGTGATCAATCGAGATTTTTAATATTTTTAACATTTTTTAGTATTATTTAAAGTATTTTTGAAGTTAAAAAAAACGCAATTTCATCAACATCCGTTATTTATCGGCCAATTAAGGCTATGTTCCGTTATTCACTGCAAGTAGCGTTTTGTTCTTGTTTAATATTCTTAATAAACAATAAAGATGAAATGCTCTTTGCAGTGCTCGCAGTGAATAACGGAACGCAGCCTAAGTTTGAGAGTTACCAACTGTTAAACTGAAAACTTACCATCTCTAACCTAATTTCTTGACAACAAATTTGTTACAAAAGTTATATTTGTAAAAACACTCAAAATATATTTATATTTCAAAATTTAATTTATTATCCATGTTACACTTTTTCCTTACGATTAATAGACTAGAAAATAAAACAGATTTAAAGTCTTACTGTTGGCAGTTCTCGTGACAAAGTTAGGCTGTGTTCCGATATTACTGCCAGTACTGAAAATCTATAGCACGTAACGTATACTATAGATTTTCAGTACTGGCAGTAATATCGGAACACAGCCTAACTTTGTCACGAGAACTGCCAACAGTAAGACTTTAAATCTGTTTTATTTTCTAGCCTATTAATCGTAAGGAAAAAGTGTAACATGGATAATAAATTAAATTTTGAAATATAAATATATTTTGAGTGTTTTTAGAAATATAACTTTTGTAACAAACTTTTATAACAAACTGGCAGTAATAGCGTAACCCAGCTTTAATCGGCGTTGGTGAAACTGGCCTAGTGTTTTATTCTTGAAAATTAAAAAAAAATTCTGCCAATCCTGTAAATACATTATTTTATATTTTTGTATTGTCTGAACTGATGCACACTGTGCAATAAGTTTAAATGAAACAATAAATGTATTTTTATTTCATTTTTGTTTGTTTTACTTCAACTTATTGAAGTGAAACGAACAACATTTATAATGTGTTCAAAGAATGCAGGAATAAAAAAGAAAACAAATTTTATATATAAATCCTATTTTTAGGACAATTAATAATGGACATTGAGTATCATTTGAACTAATTGTCCAAAAATTCAAATAAAATACGATTAAGAATCATTGAACGCATTTAAAGGCTTCATTTAATAAATTTAAAGGTTGTGGGAATAGAATCTGAATGTATTTAATACGCTATAAAATGTTTTATAATTTTATTACTTACTATACTTTATATGATATTTTATGTATAGTATTATAGTATAGGAAGTACTATACTTTAAATATAGGACTTTATATATAGTACTTACTATACTTTATAATGCTTTATATACTATACTTATTATAATAGTACTTACTATACTTTAGAGTTTTTTATATTATCACACATACAAAAAAATATATTTATAGCTTACTACAACTCTTTATAATAAAGTAATAAAAGCATAAACAGCTAGGAACTGTTATAAAATAAACTATGAATTAAAGTGAAACTTAAATGACTTTCTTAAATTTTTACGTTGATTTCATATCCAATATCTCTGTTGGTATCTACTTCCAATATCTCTTAAGCAAAGACCCTAAAAATATAATCTGCGACGCTCTTTTCCCCTTAATTCTGCTTCTTTTCATGCTGATAATATTTCCGGCAGCACTAAACAACCGTTCAGATGGAACTGATGTTCCGACACAAAATACTTCATGGCAACTTCATACACCATTCGATAAACATCCTTCAATTTTTGCCAAATTTTGAATGGATCCTCACTTCTGCTAATGACATTAGTATTAAGAAATTGTCGAAGTTCGACTGGTATGCCACCAGGCTCGTCAGAATTTAATGATGAAGAAGCTATTAATTCATCGTGAATGTTCCAAAGATCTTCTTTTCTAGGAATATTTATATTCTCTTCTACATTACATTGCGTTTCTATTTGATTATTTTTCATTAACTGGGAGATCTTGCTTATTGCTGTAGAAACCGCTAATGAATTGCTAAAGTGCAGCTTCTTAAAGCGTGGATCCAACAAAGTAGATATAGAAAGAAAACTGTTTGTTTCAATGTTTGAGTCCTTTCCTCGAAATCTATTTTGGAGTTGTAGTAAAACATTTTTATGAAAGCGTTCTGAAATCTCATGAGTAATGTCGAGTTTTTCCAAAGTTCTTATCAGACAATTAATGATAGGGATGATCTTACTACAAGTGACATACAACTCGCCCGATATCTCCATAATGTGTCCTTTCCTCGAAATCTATTTTGGAGTTGTAGTAAAACATTTTTATGAAAGCGTTCTGAAATCTCATGAGTAATGTCGAGTTTTTCCAAAGTTCTTATCAGACAATTAATGATAGGGATCTTACTACAAGTGACATACAACTTGCCCGATATCTCCGTAGTAACGCGTTCAAAATTGGACGCAAAATAGCACAGATATCTTTCAAAATTAGTAGATCGGTGTGTGTTGTCATCTCTGGTATATCATCATGCTTTTTTCGTGGAAGAGTGAGCAATACGGTATTCACTAGATTTGCTAATTGAATGAATCTTTCAATCATATAGAAAAGCGAATTCCAGCGTGTCTCGCATTCCTGCTTTAATTTTAAAATATTCTGGCCATTTTCAAGATTAGAAGTCTGCAACTCGTTAAGTGCATTTGACGCTGCGTTTGAAGTATGTAACAATACTTTTTACTTTTTTTACTATAGCCTGGAATTCCGGTATTGTAGCGATTGCGTCTTGGATAACTAGATTTAGTGTGTGAGCAAAACATGGTATATGTCTTTTGCGTCCAAACGTATCCCGTACCGCTTTTTTGATGTTAGAAGCGTTGTCTGTAATTACAGCTACTACTGAATTGATTTGAATATGCCACTCATCTAATATTTCGCTTATAATTTTCGATATATAATTTCCATCATGGCTTTCTTCGAGTTCCTTTATCCCCAAAGACAGATTTTCTAGTTGCATAGTTTCGAAATTGATGTAATGTACAGGTATGCCGATATAACTCCGAGTATTGAACGGCTCTGTCCAAATGTTTGTTGTTAAACAAAGATGATCGATCTTCGAAAACATAGTTCTGATTTTCGAACTGAGTAGCTCGTACTTTTCATCTAGCCGCTTTGTGATAGTTTTTCGACGTGGTACAGTATATAGAGGTGCCACCGAGAGAGATACTTAAAAATTTCCTGAATCCGTCATCTTCGACCATCGAAAAAGGCTGTTTATCTATCGCAATCATATACAGGATACCATTTGTAATCTTAGACGCTAACATACCACCGTCTGAAATAAAAAAATTTAAATAAGGCGCAGATAAGCTGAGATGTATACTCTTTACATGACTTCTATTTAATTACCACGGTACGTTTCGATTTTGTGAAATGCTTTATCTGTGGATGGCTGTATTTGGAACTTAGGCAAAGGATTCTTTGATGTTGAGCAAACGGGGATTTTCCTTTCTGATGTACACATTGAAGTGCAAGAACTTAATTCCTGAGATTGCATAGATGTTGAGGTTGATAATTCCGAAACCGAATCAAGTTCTTCAGATTCTTCATCGATAGATGTTACCATTTGGCACATTTTTTTTTGTTCAGAATTATCAATTGAATCAATATATTCTGGATGCATTCGCTGTAGGTGGTTGAGTAAATTAGTCGTGTTTCCATATTTTTTGTATGTCCTTAAGCATATGGTATATCGTATCGAAATATTGTCGTATTTCGTAAAAAAATTATGTATAGAAGATTTTTTTCGATTTTGTTGTTTAGGGCTTGGATCAGACATTTTCCTGGAATAAAAATTAAATAAAATCGATATAATTCATATTAGCAATATTGCTTTCTTACAGAAGAATTTTTGTACAAATAAAATTATGAAAAAAATAAAGAGTTCATATAATATATACAATACTTGCGAACAATAACGTAATTTTAATATCGTTCAATATTTTGAATCGTTTCACACAATATTGCATTCTTTGATCTCTATATTACGAAAAGGAATCGAGATATTAATAAAGACATTCGTATGCAATGCGTTATAAACTCTTTTTATCATATATAATACTTACGATTCAGTTCTAATTCATATTTTCATAAAACTGTTCCAAATCTCTTTATAGTTTGAAAGTATAAGTCAAGAATAGTAATCTTCCCGCCTCAGTTTTGATGTTTAGGGCCTGCGCACAATAGAGGAACAGGAATTAGATATTAAGATTTCAACCTATCAGAAACTGATTACATCGAAATACACGATTTCTGATAGGTTGAAATCTTAATATCTAATTCTTGTTCCTCTATTGTGCGTAGGCCCTTACATGTAACAACAGGAACAAACATGAAACCAGGAAGGAAGATACTAAGGAGACCCCACTCCATAAAATAAAAGTGGACCGATTTTAGATTTCGAGTTAAGTTCCGATTCTCGACACTCGCAGCGCTCATGAATATAGTAGTCCTGCGCACAAAGACATAGAGAATGGACTGCGCGATCCGTGTAGTGGTATAGGATATGTTGGTCGAGGAAAATGAGAGAGAGGGACGTAGG
>NW_017300345.1:29656-30863 GCF_001594075.2 Trachymyrmex cornetzi | reverse complement strand
CCACCACGACCACGACCACGACCACGACCACGGTTCCTATTTTTTCCACCTCTTTTCCATCGTGGTGCTGAAAAAAATAAAATTGTATATAGGTAAGTATATAAAATAATTGTATATAGGTAAGTATTTTTTGTGTTCATCAAAAAATTCGAAGCACTTGCATTTTTTTGTACTTACGTCTCGATGCAACCTCTGTCTCTGTATGCAGTGGCCCGGAGGATGGTGGCCCGGAGGATGGTGGTCCGGAGGATGGTGATCCAGAAGATGGGTTATCCCTGTAAAAAAGGATATATTAACATTTACTAATTGTATGATCAATGGATCTTTTAATCGAGATTTTTCGAGACAAATATATACTTACGTTTCGTGGTTATGGATAGCTGATCGCTAGTATCGTATGAGGCGAAAACGATAGGTGATGCAGCACTCAAAACGAGGCGAAATGCACGTTTCCGAAACGCTCGGGCGATCTCTCTAGACACTGGGCGCTTGCAACCGCGATGTTTTGGCGTCGCAAATATAAGATGATGCAACATAAGAAATCCACGTTTCCGATCCGCTCGGGCGATCTCTCATCAAGATCAAGATTATCGCTTGATCTATATTGAACGCGGAAACGGTAGGGTGATGATGCAACTCGAAACGCACATTTTCGACCCACTCGGGCGATCTCTCAAGACTTACGACTGTCGACTATTCTCTATCTATCTAAATTGAACGCGGAAACGGTTGCCGCGCGGCAAAATGAGACGTGGTAACCAATGAATGAACATATTAGGAGCTTATTGGCTATTGTAAGCTTATTGGCTATTGCATCATATTTTGCCGCGCGGTAAGCGGTTCCGCGTCCAGTGTGCAGAAGCAATTGGGTGCATTTAGTACTACAACCGCTCACTGAGCGCTCATTGAGCTCTTATATCTAATTGGTGTATATTTTTAGATAGATCTAATGGAATATGCCAATCAAATGCAACAGCTCACTGAGTTGTAATACTAAATGCACGCAATAACCAGAGAATGGAAGTAACTCGTTACTTGTAACGAAGTTACAGTTACAAGTTACTTTTTTGGTAACTTTACTAGTAACTGCGTTACTTTTTTTCTTTGGTAACTGTAACGGTAACGAAGTTACATTTTTTTTGTAACGGTAACGAATTTTACAGTTACGTTTATCGTTACCTTGCACATGATTGGACACGATACGACA
>NW_017300345.1:26686-29012 GCF_001594075.2 Trachymyrmex cornetzi | reverse complement strand
CCCTGCCAATAACTTCTGCACACTGGACGCGGAAACGCTTACCGCGCGGCAAAATGTAATGCGATAGTCATCAATACATGAGGTCTGTTCTTTTTGGTTGAACTTTTGCACCAGTTCATTCATCTTTCTTCCTCTTCTTTCCTCCTGGAGAGAAAAGGAAGAAAGATGAACTGGTGCAAAAGTTCAGGTCAAAAAGAACAAGCCTATGATGTGTTCAGTTGATACTGTTTCTCTCTCTAAAATCTACGCTCTCTGTCTATGGGCTGTTCGCAGTTACCCTATGTACAAACTGTGAAACGCAAAACATGGGACAATATTCATAGTTCGTTATTATTTTTAAACCATCTTAAATATAATGTTTTAAGACGTTAATACAGTCCTCGGATTGACTCACGACATTTTAAGATTGGCTTAAAACAGTCTTAAATGTAAGAATCGACTATGAATACCGACCTGTTTCGCGTCATGAAGTTGGTACTAATAAATCTTTTCTTAGACGAGGAAAGCTTTAGTACCAACTTCATAACGCGAAACAGGTCGGTATTCATAGTCGATTCTTATAGCGTTTTTAATTGGCAAAACTAGGCTGTTTTACACTATTCTAATCTAAATATAAAAATGAGATATCTCAATTGAAAAATTCCTAAAATTTATTTTACCAAATAGCACAATAAAATGTATCGAATATTTCACGCGTTTCCGCGTTCAGTAGAGAATAGTCCACACTGTCCACAGTCGTGAGTTTTAAGAGATCGCCCGATCGGGTCGGTAATGTGCGTTTCGAGTATTGTGATAGTCTTGATCTTGATGAGAGATCGTCCGCGCGGGTCGAAAACGTGCGTTACGAGTGTTGCATCACCTTATATTTGCGACGCCAAAACGTCACAGTTGCAAGCGCCCAGTGTCTAGAGAGATCGCCCGAGCGGGTCGGAAACGTGCATTTCGCCTCGTTTTGAGTGCTACATCACATACCGTTTTCGCCTCATACGATACCAGCGATCAGCTATCCATAACTACGAAATGTAAGTATATACATATTTGTCTCGAAAAATCACGACCAGAAGGTCCATTGATCATACAAATAGTAAATATTTTTCCTTTTTTACATTACAGGAATGACCCATCCTCCGGACCACCATCCTCCGGACCACCGCATACACAGACAGAGATTACATCGAGACGTAAGTACAAAAAAATGCAAGTGCTTCGAATTTTTTGATGAACACAAAAAATGATATTTTTTATTATACTTACCTATATACAATTATTTTATATACTTACCTATATACAATTTTATTTTTTTCAGCACCACGATGGAAAAGAGATGGAAAAAATAGGAACCGTGGTCGTGGTCGTGGTCGTGGTCGTGGTGGAAGTCAAGGAGGATCATCGATCATTTACATAACCATGTAAACATAAAAAAACGTAAGTACAATTTCTCATGTACATTATAAAATCAATTAAAATTATGATTATTTTCGGTTCCCTTGACGTTGGAAATTAATGATTGCGTATTTTCAGATCTGCAGCAACGACAAGAAACTCCACGAGGCGAACCATGAGTAACTTCATAATATTTTAAGGGCGATTGTTAAGAACGCTGATTAACGTAATCAACGATTAACTCAATCAGCAGACTTGCTATTATAGTAATAATCAACGATGTGCTCCAACATGCTCCTATTTCTCTAACCGTATCTCCTACTCACTCTAACGAGCACGTTAGAGTGAGTATAGGAGCTACGGTTGGAGGAAGTAAGAGCATATTGGAGCATGCGATGCGAACAAACTTAAAGTTAAGAACGATTACAGATCTGCTGTTGGCTATACTGCTGATTGAGTAAATCGTCGATTCAGTTAATCGGCGTTGGTAACAGTCGCCCTAAGTAGTGTCAGTTTTACTTTTTATATTTTTATATACATTACATATTACATTACTCTGTAATTATAATTATACATTTATAGTGTATTCTGTGGACTGTTAGCAACGCCGATTAACTTAATCGACTGTAATAAAACAAAATTTGATATTCTAACTTTTATATTATATATTGTTTAATCGGCGTTGGTAACAGTCGTTCTATGTATTGTGAAGTAATCTTGCGCTGAATTAATTGGCAATTACAAACTTTTTATTTTTTACATTCTTCATATTACTGTAATATCACGACGACGAGATAAGAGGTTTGTTCGCGTCGCTTGCTTCAACATGCTCCTACCTCCTCTAACCGTAGCTCCTACTCACTCTAACGAGCACGTAGTTGAATGAGTAAGAGCTACTGTTGGGAGGAAGTAGGAGCATGTTGGAGCATGCGACGCGAACAAA
>NW_017300345.1:22458-25894 GCF_001594075.2 Trachymyrmex cornetzi | reverse complement strand
TTCGCGTAAAGGAGGCCACGGCAGTGTCGCTTCGCTTTGGCTTAGCGCCGAGACACTACCAGTGTCTCCAGACAGATGGAATTTTTCTCTTCAGTCTCCTAGTTTCTCGTGTTTTCATTAAGTTAACTGTAAGAACGTTCGGGTGATTTTTTAATCTATTGTGATAATTTTTACAATAGTCCTGGATTAGTTCTTTAACACTCGGTAATTGAAGGTCTTGATGTATGGTGTCGTTAGTCACAAACCAGGGTTCGTCGACTATCATTCTCAGTACTTTTAATTGGAAACGTTGGAGTATCTCTATATTGGAGTTGGCTGCTGTTCCCCATAGCTAGATACCGTACGTCCATACTGGTTTTAGAATCGTCTTATATATTAGTAGCTTATTCTCGATCGTGAGCTGGGAAGCTCGGTTTAAGAGCCAGAATAGTTGCGTAATTTGAGCCCGAGTTGTTTTCTTTTGTTAAATATATGTGTTTTCCAGTTCAGTCGGCGATCAAAATGTATGCCTAAGTATTTAGGCCTGACTGCGGGATTTGTTGACCATTAAGTGATACTTCAGGACAAGTCTCTCTTCGCGTGGTGAAAGTGACATGGACCGACTTTGCTTCATTGGCTTTTATTCGCCATGTCTTTAGCCATTTTTGTATGTCGTTAAGGTTACTTTGCAGCATTTGGGTGGCCAATATTGGATTTTTATGAGAAGCTAATACTGCGGTGTCGTCTGCGAACGTTGCTGTTGTTACTCCAGTTTTTGTAGGCAAGTCTGCGGTGTATAGAAGATATAGAATCGGCCCCAATACGCTTCCTTGCGGTACCCCAGCTTGTATTTTGTGTAGTTCGGTTGAAACATCCTGGTATTGGACAAAGAAGTACCTATCTAATAGATAAGATTTTAACAGGGTATAAAAGCCTAATGGCAAGTTTGACTTTATTTTATACAGAAGGCCAGTATGCCATACTTTATCGAAAGCTTGCGTAATGTCCAGAAAAGCAGCCGAACAATATTTCTTTTCCTCCAAGCTTGCAAATATCTTGTTGTAGACTCGATGAGCTTGCTCGATTGTGGCGTGTTCGTGGCGAAATCCGAACTGATGATTGGGGATTAACTGTTTCCTTTCGATGATTGGTTTTAGTCTTGAAAGTATTAATTTTTCAAACAGTATTTGCCCAGTGATTAAGTCATACCCCGGCGCTTTTTTAGGACTTATATCATACTTGATAGTTTTAACAACTTCACTCATTTTGAACTTCTCCAATGGGGGTTCCATCTGATAGGTTTCATTAAGTGATCGGTGGACTTCATTTTCGTCTGTCAGTGTTTCGCCAGGATGTGGAGTGAAAACTTGCTTCAGATGTTGGGCAAATGTTTCTGCTTTTGCTTGCGCACTCCTCGCCCATTTACCGTCGGGTAGGCGCAGTGGCAGAACTGGGATTTGTGGTTGTTTCAGTCGCTTAGTTGCTTTCCAGAGCGAGTAGTCGGTTCCTTGAGTTGGGCTTAGGGTTCGTAGATAGTCTTGTATGTTGTCGTTTACTTCAGATTTTAACATCCTGCGTAGATTTTTGATAGCTTTATTTAGCTTAGATTTCAGCTCCGGAGATCTTGTTATTTGCCACTTTTTCCTTATTTGTCGTTTTTCTGCTAATTTTTTGTCTTATCAGTACTGAGGATACATTTGCGTTTTTTATCGTTGGTTTAGCTGGGGTAGCATTCCATGCTGCTTGTTGGATACACTGGTTGAAATGCTCTACCTCGGTGACATCATTTTCCGTTTTTAGTGGTAGAGATATGTTTAACGTTTCTTCAACTTGGTTTTTGTAACATGCCCAGTCGGTCTTTTTACTGCATAATACGCACGGTTTTTCTCTTTCGATAACTTTACTGCTCAATGTGAGTAAAACAGGGGAGTGATCTGATGATAGATCAAGACTAGATTTTACTTTTAAGTATTGTTTTATTCCTTTCATAACGTAGAAATCAATGACATCTGGACTTTTTCTTCTATCGATAGGCCAGTATGTTGGTTCTCCCGTTGACATTGGTTCGAGGTTTAAATGCTCCATGGCTTTGTGAAGTTATCTGCCTTTTGGAGATATTAGTCGTGAGCCCCATTGTATATGTTTGGCGTTAAAGTCACCTCCTGAGATGAAGCGATTTCCTAATTTTTTGAAATAATGTTCAAACTCATGCTCATTTTGTTTTGTAGCGTGTTTTGGGGAACAATACACTGCAGAGATATTAAGTGGACCGTTCCAGTCTTCTATCGCTACGTTTGTGGCTTGTATTAGCTCCGTTTGGTATTCTTCGGTTACGTGGTGTTTGATATTATTTTTAATGATAATTGCCGACCCCCCATGAGCAGTACCGTCGGGATGCATGGTGTGATAAACGGTATATCTGTTGAGGTTAATATAATTCTTCTTAGTGTAGTGAGTTTCCCCCGTGAGTGGAGAACCTTGTCGTGGCACGGGGGCTCACCCGGGGCTCTCTATGAGAGTCCCGGGTGCTAATACTCCACAGTATGGAGTCCCTCGTTAAATAGAGGGACTCTGTACGATAGGGTCCGGCGTCCCAAGGGCCTCCCACACTCCTTGGAGTGTGGAAGGCCTGGTGGAACCATCCTTTGCAGGATGGGGAATCACTACGCCGGTAGGAGAAGGTAACTCTGACTTCAAATCCCGGTGACTCGGCACCGTTAGAGGGGGGATTGCTCCCTTCCGAGAGCGGAGTGGTAGACGTCCACCACGGCCCCCGGGCCTGCGTGGGACCCTCCCCCCCCCCCTTGGGGGATGGGGTGGTTCCCTCGCGGTACCGGGGACTGGAGTGACGACGCAGCACCATCGCTGCAGGCGGGCTCTGTCTTAGGACATCGAGCCCATGCCACCGAGGAAAGCGAATGCCTGGTGGGGTACTAACCCCATTGCACCCAAGCATTCACCACCAGGTATGCTCCAGTGGGCGATCGTTCTTCATGAACTACCGCCCATTGCACACTGGGCGTCACTGGTGGAGACGCGGCCTAAGGGCAGCGCCCTGTGCCGTCGAGGGGCGGGCGGGGTGCTGTCTGAAGGCTGTGGGGGAGTGCACGGGACCGCTCGGCTCTGTCCGAGGTAGGGACCGTGTACTCTCGGAGATGACGGGACGGGCGCTTCTGTGGGGCGCCCGGTGGGGTGGCCCATTCTTCCGGGCGGCTGCTCGCGGGGGCGGCCCCCGGTCTGCGGTTATGCGGACTGGACCGGTCCGCTCCCGCTGGATGTTAGTAAGGGGAGCTGCTCAACATCATTCGCCCGCCTGGTCGTCCCACTCCCCCGGGAGCGGGTACGGAGCCACGCGGAGCGGATCGTTCCCTGCCGCCCGGTCGGCTGGGTCTCCCCGCCGGGGGCGCCTGGGGAGGCACGGGGAGTATAGGAGAGGGGAGGGCGGAGGCGATCGCCC
>NW_017300345.1:17862-21793 GCF_001594075.2 Trachymyrmex cornetzi | reverse complement strand
GGGCGACGTGTCATCCAACGCGTCCAGCGTGATTGCT
Source organism: Trachymyrmex cornetzi (assembly GCF_001594075.2). NCBI lineage: Eukaryota > Metazoa > Arthropoda > Insecta > Hymenoptera > Formicidae > Trachymyrmex > Trachymyrmex cornetzi. Next base: position 21,756 of record NW_017300345.1, on the reverse strand, counting down.
GTGGAGACGGAACAGGAGGAGATGACGGGGGGAGACCCGATGCCCTCTATTTCTATGGAGGATTCGGGGGACTTGTCGTCATCGTTTGACCAAGTCCCCAAGAAGGGGAAGAAGAGGGGGCGGAAGCCGAAGGGTTCCAACTGCCCGGGAGCTCACGCCATGTCCAAGATCTCCTCCAAGCGACTGGACTACGAGGACGATGAATGGGACAGAACAGATTTCTTTAAGATCTCCAAGAGGGCCGGACACGGTCTCAAGAAGAGAAAAGGCCTGGTCAAATGCCAGTTGGACGACAGGCTCTCATCCTGCCAAAAGGACGCGATAGAAGAGGTGACCGCCCTGTTCCCTCAGATGTCTCCGAAGTCAGTGATGGCGGAGACACTGAGGGTACTGGAGACTGCGGGTGAAGCGGAAAGGCGGACGCAAAGTATAAAGGGAGATCTGCGTCGCCAAATTAAGGTAGGAGTAAACGTAGCCAAAATTGCGGTCCAACGGTTGGTCTCGGAGATCTCGAGAAGCACGGAACCAACTGACGAAATTAGGGCCAATAACCTGGCGCTAGAAAGAGAGGTTATTAAACTTCGCCGGGAGGTCGACAACCTCAGACGAGAGAGAGGAGCAATGAGGGAACAGATAAATGAGCTGCAGTGCACTGTTCAGGAGTTGAAGGAAAGGAACAAGGAACGGGACCGCGGCAGGAGCCACATCCCCTCTTCGGATGAGGAGGCCTGCGACGTAGGTTCACTGATAGGAACTCGGGGACGAAACAGAGGAGAGCGTTCTGCGCGGAGCGGAGGAGTTGGAGCGGATGTAGTGGAGAGCCTCCCCCCTGCGTATCGACCGCCGATTGGCGGGGTACGCAAGAGGTTGGAGGACAGGCCGTCCCAACCGAAGAGTGTAAGCGAGACGGGACAGATAGTGCTGGGAGAAAAAGGACGATCCGTCATGAATAATCGCGGAGACTCGTACGCCGAAAGGGTAAGGAACGGGATGACGCGCGATAACGGCGGAGCGGGGCTCGAAAGTGGCCGGGGCCCGGAGACCTCGCCACCTCCAATGGATTACCCAGTCAATGGTGAGACATGGATGGAGGCGAGGACAAAGAGGGCGCGAAAGAGAATAAGGAAGAGGGAACAGAAAAGAGCGGCCCCTGACGCGAGTGTAGTGAGGGGTGGGAAGGACCCAGGACGGGCTGATGCACCCCCGCCCTCGGTAGGGGGCATGACTGCCGGAGTGCGCCGGGCCGGCACGGTTACAAGTGCGGTGGGAATGGGTGCGCGCGGTGGGACACCGAGAGGTCTCGCTTCCACTGGTGCCGCGATTCGCCCTCGTGCGGGGGGCCCGGGAGAAGCGAGGCGACGACCCCCCTCCCCCCGGCGAAAGATAATAAATTCCGGGCGCCAAGAACGGCAGCGGTATTAATTAAGTGTGACGAGAACAAGGACAGGCCGGGCGGAGTGACGTATGCTGAGGTCGTGAGACTTGCCAGGAGCAAGATCTCGCTGGATGACCTCAGCATAACGAACACGCGCATAAGAAAGGCGCAAGCTGGAGGTCTCCTGATCGAGATCCCAGGAGGAGATGAAGCTGGGACCAAAGCGGAGGCCCTGGTAGACAAACTTAAGGGGGTCCTTGCCGAGAGTGAATTTAAAGAAGAGGTGAAGGTCGTCAGGCCGATGCGGAGGGCCGAGATGAGGCTCGTCGACATCGACCAGTCTGTCACCGCCGAGGAGGTGGCTGAGGCAGTGGCGAGGAGCGGACAGGTGCAAACAGCGGATATCAGGGTCGGTCCCCTTAGGCCTGGGAGGGGGGGCCTTAACGCCGCCTGGGTGCAGTGCCCCCTGTCTTGCGCCAACAAAATCCTAGGCGAAGGGCGCCTAAGAGTGGGATGGACAATGGCGGGAGTGGTGCCCCTGGCAAAGCGGAGGCTTCAGTGCTTCCGCTGCTTTGCCGTGGGGCACACTAGAAATAACTGCCTGAGCCAGGTGGACCGCTCCACTTGGTGCTTCCAATGCGGCAGCGGTGACGGACATAGAGCCGCTGCCTGCAGGAAGCCCCCAAAGTGTCCGGTGTGTGCAGGGAGGGGGCTGCCTTCTGGGCACCGCGCGGGCGCGAGTGAGTGCGTGCCGTATAACGGACCGGGACAGAAAACAAACGAAGAGGACACGAGAGTGACCACTGCGGCGGGACAAGCTGACGGAGCTGATCGGGGAGCTCTGGCCCCAGGGGAGGGGACACGCGATGGGGAGGCCATGGAAACCTGTGATGGCTAGATTGGCACAAATCAATGTCAATAGGTCTGGACCATCGCAGGACATGGTCGCCAGGGTGAGCTGTGAGTTAGGACTCGGTCTGGTCGCCATCTCGGAGCCCAACAGGGTCCCGGATGACGGACGATGGTTGGCCTCGCTGGATGGCCCGCCCTCGACCGCCATCACATGGCAGTGGGCACAGACCAGGGTGCCGTGTTTGCCCCTTTGGAGGGGCAGAAGATTCGCGGCTGTTGACTGGGGGGATACTATTGTAGTGTCATGCTACTTTCCCCCCAGTCTCAGTGATGACGAGTTTATGAGGGACCTGCGAGAATTGGAGACGAAATTAGTGGATACGGTGGGGCGCCCGGTCATCATTGCAGGTGACCTCAATGCCCGTGCTCTCGCGTGGGACAGGGGTGGTCGCAACAGGAGGGGGGACCTCCTCCTGGAGTGGCTGGCGACTATGGACTTACAAGTCATCAATGAGGGAGAAGAGCCGACATGCGTACATCCGCGCGGAACTTCGCGGGTGGACCTGACGGTGGCTTCGTTCTCGGCCGCTAGGATGATCACCGAATGGAGGGTCGCGAAGGAGGTGGAGTCCCTATCCAACCACCATTATGTGGTCATGGAGGTAGGGGCCCCCATCATCGGCCCGGAGATTGGAAGAACGGCCCTTCGGGCCTTCCCCAGATGGGTGGCCGGAAAAACGGACACCGATCTGTTGGAGGCGGCGGCGGTCTTTTCGGCCTGGAGCGGGATTCCGGGAAATGCCGCTGGAGGAGCGAGCAGCATGGACAGGATATTGCGGGACATCTCTGACGTGTCTATGCCGAGAAGAGGGCTGCCGAGGAAACCGCACGCGTATTGGTGGAATGAACAAATCGCGGAGCTCCGCCGTGCCTGTGATTGTTGTAGAAGGAGGGTCACGCGAGCGCGGGCCCGCGCGAACGTGCCCCCGGAGGAAATGAGGACCCTCTGGGGCGAGCTGAGGGACAGGCGCAGGGATCTCAGGGGGGCGATCGCTCGATCCAAGGCGAAGCTTTGGAAAGAGCTGGTCGATGACCTTGAAAGGGATCCCTGGGGCACGCCATACAGGGTGGTTCTTCGAAAATTGCGCTCGGGGGACGCGTCCGTCCTGGAGGTGCTTCCCCCTGAGACGGCTGAAGAGATCGTGACGACGCTCTTCCCTGTGGATCCGATTCCGCAGGGAGAAGAGATAGCCATCGAATGGAACGGTGATTTAGACGTAACGCCAGTTGAGGTCCTTGAGGCTTGCACTAGAGTCAAGGCCGGAAAGGCTCCGGGGCCCGATGGCATAATGGGAGGGGTCGTTAAAAGCACGGTGAAGCACCTGGCTCCGTTGTGGGCCAGATGCTTCACCGAATGTCTCAGGGGGGGCACTTCCCGCGTCAATGGAAGGAGGCCAGGCTAGTTCTTCTGAAGAAACCCGGGAAGCCCGAAAGGACCCCGTCCTCGTACAGGCCTATTTGCCTATTAAGCGAGGCGGGGAAACTCCTCGAGAGGGTCGTAGTAGGCAGGCTACATGCGTACCTAGAGGAGGAGAGTAGCATCGCGGACGGGCAATATGGCTTCCGGAAACGTCGTTCCACCGTGGATGCCATTTGGAGCCTGCGAG
>NW_017300345.1:13040-17737 GCF_001594075.2 Trachymyrmex cornetzi | reverse complement strand
CGCGGTGTCGCTAGATATCGCGAACGCGTTCAACTCCCTTCCGTGGCCCGTTATCAGGAAGGCGCTAGAGGAGAAGGGTGTCCCGGGATATCTCCGGGGCATCCTACATAGCTACCTGTCGGAGCGCGGCTTGGCATACATAAACCATGGGGAGCGTGTGGTCCGGGGACCGGTTACGTGCGGGGTTCCACAGGGTTTGGTCCTAGGGCCGACCCTGTGGAACATAGGTTACGATGAGATCCTTAGATTATACATGCCGATCGGGTGCGCGACTCTATGTTACGCGGACGACACCCTAGTGACGGCGAGTGCGGATAACTTCGAGGAGGCGCGTATCAGAGTGGAGATCGGCACCACGGCGGTGGTACGAGCGATAGAACGTTTGGGGCTTAAAGTATCGATTGCCAAGACCGAGGCCATTGCCTTTATGGCGGAAGGCATCCCGCGGGGGGCCGTGGTCCGCATAGGGGGAACAGTGGTCCCGATTGGCTCCACCCTGAAATATCTGGGCCTAATCCTGGATTCGCGGTGGACCTTCCGGGACCACTTTAATGCAGTCGTGCCGAAGGCATGGGGCCTTACGACATCCCTGGCCAGAATAATGGCAAACATAGGGGGACCTGGCGAGCGAAGAAGGAGGACATACGCGGCGGTCGTCATGTCCGTTGTCCTGTACGGTGCACCCATATGGGCGCAGACGGCGGCGGAGGATCGCGGAATCCGAGGGGCGGTGCGGAAGTTACAGCGGCAACTCACCCTCCGTGTAATCAGGGGGTACCGCACTATCTCGGGCGAGGCCGCGGCCATCCTTTCTGGGATGGTCCCCTTCGACCTAGCGGCGAACCGTCTCAGACGGTCTTATCTCCGGAGACGGGAGATTATTGCCCGGGATGGTGCGGTGGCCCCTGGTGTGAGCGCGACTGCTGGAAATGGAGCGTCGCAGAGTAATCGCTAGATGGGGTAGACGGATAGAGGAACTGCCCCCGAGTGGCCCGGGAGCGAGCGTACGCGAGGCCATGGGCGGCGATCTGGAGACGTGGACAGGGAGGGCGCATGGGGCCCTCACATACCGCATGACACAAATCATGACGGGGCACGGGGTGTTCGGGGCCTACCTGTATAGGATAGGACGGATGAACACCCCGATATGCCTATTTTGTCGAGCAGCCAATGACACGGCGGGGCACACCCTCCTGTTCTGTCCAGCTTGGGCGGAGCAGAGGGTGGGCCTCTTAGATATAATCGGAGTGGACAGAACGTTCAGGGCGGTGGTGAGGGCCATTGTGCGCTCCCCCGAAGCGTGGGCCGTTTTTGCAACGTTTTGCGAGGCGGTTATGAGGAGCAAGGAGGAGGACGAGCGCGCCCGCGAGCGGGAGCAGGCCGCTCCTCCGAACGGATGAGGCTCCGATGATCGATATGTGTGAGGAGCAGAGGCGTGTGTAAATAGTATGTATGTAAATAGTAGTTTTTAAGCTCCAATGACCGCCATGTGAGAGGAGCAAGAAGGCGTGATTTTGCAATAGGCAAAACTGTACATAGACAATTAGTTAATTTAGTAATGTAGACATAAGCTAGTTAGGCTAGCACTCGAGCGGAGAACCCGCTATAAGGAGGTAGGGAGCCTAATGACTCCAAAGGCTGGGGGGGCAGTCCGAGGTTATGCTGAAATGCGGTTCCGGACTGCCCCTAATAGGCAATGGCGGTAGTACGCTTGGGGGAGTTTTTAGTCGGTAGGCGGCCGTCTCGGTGCGTCCCTGCGGTACCTTGTACCCCAGGGATCACGAGACGGTCGAATCCGGCACTCCCGACGGTACGGGCCGTCGGGGGTCTTCCCCTCCCCGATGGGTGTCCCGAAAGGGTCCCCCTCGGGGAGGGGTATAAGAAGATTTTCTCCTCCCACGTAAAACAAAAAAAAAAAGTGTAGTGAGTTTCAGAGATAAGCATTACATCAATATTCTGGATTTTTAAAAAAGTTTCTAATTCGTTTTTGTGATTGGATAAGCCATTGGCATTCCAGATTGCTAGCTGTAAGCTCAACATTGTGTCATCTTAGAGACTATTGTAGTAAGTAGATTTAGCATAGTACTTATCTGTTCCATGAGTCCTTTCATCACGGATTTCAGTTCTTGAAGATCGCTAGATTACTGAATTTGTTGCTGTTGATAGTTATTCAACTTAGAGTTTGTTGTGTGATGTTCTTGTATCCTTTGATTGGTTGTTGCCTGTGCATAAGTAAGACCAGGACGAATAGGCTCGGAAGACCTTGGTTGTGCTATCGACCTCGGGGCTTGTGTCTGGTTCTCCGCAGCGTTCTGGTTCGTTACTGTTGTTTTATTTCTCAGAGTCGGATATTGTGCTTTACGCAATTGTTTGTATATTATGCAGCCCTTATAGTTGGCAGAGTGATTCCCTTCGCATAATACGCATTTGACTTGATCTGACCTTTCTTTGCGCAGGCAGTCTGATGTTACAGCCTGTACACTTAACACATCTCGGTGGACGAGAGCAAAAGTTTTTCGTATGGCCGTATCGTTGACAGTTAGTGTATTGCGGTATTTCGCGGGTATAGTGTGGCGCTTCAAACTTGATTTTCATGTTAAGTAAATATTCAATCGTGTATATGCTTTTATTATTATCTGCTGGTTCCAGCTCTATTGCGAACAAGGATAGGGGCTTTTTTGTCATTTTCTGTCGCATATTTACGATATTTCGTATTTTATATCCATGACTTTCTACTTCCTCCTTTATGCTGTCTATTTCTGTAGAATGATGCATATGACATAACATCACTTTGAAGGGTTTTTCTTGTTTTTTTTTTGGTAAGTATGGTATTCTGTATTTTTTTCCTTTAATGATGCAATTATTATGTCATAAGCTTCGATACTCTTCGCTTGGACCTTAACTTGTTCTTGACTTTGGACTTTAGTATAGTAATTATCTTTAGCAATTGTGTTAAGCAGATTTATTAGTGGAATAATGTTACCAACACCCGAAATGAGTATAGGTGGGGGTTTAACTGATTTGTCAGTATTTACTATTTCTTGAGATTCCTGGCTTTCCAAGGTTTCAAATCTGTTTGTTGTGGTAACTGGTGTACCTAGCCAATAGTCAACAATCTTTGTTTGTTTTGAATTACGGCTTATGTCCTTACTATTTTCCGGGCTGGATCTTGGACGTTTTTTATTTCCCGCTATTTGCCATTCGCCTTCAGGTATTGCGTTATTATTATTCGGTAGTGACGTCGTCAATCGACCAGACGTTTGACTCAGCGAATTAAATTCGCTGGAATGCTGCATTGCTACAGTTTTCTTGCTGCTGGCCGTCACGGCCGCGGATTCCTTACACCAAATCAATATGCTATAACTCGCGTTTTAACTATGTTTTCACTCGGTGTAATTAATATCGCGTGACAAATCGCAGAGTTGATCACGATATTGCTGTTTATTTGTGAGCGCATTATACTACGTCCGTACTGTACGACGGCTCGAGCGAGACTGATTTACACTTGAGAATTTTTAATTTGTTACATAATAGATTGAAATTCACTTTGGAATTTGGTAACGACAGAAAAAATTGTTTAGACATTACCATTATCAATAATAATTTTATTGAATTTGACTGATATCATAAGCCTACGTTCTTGGGAAGATATCTAAACTTTTTATCTTCGTATTCATTCTCACAAAGGAGGCATAATAATAGGCATGACGGATAGAACTTATTTGTTATCAAATACTCAATATAAAAAAAATTTTGAGCATATAGTTAGCATATTATTAAAAAATGATTATCCGACCGATCTAATTTTTAACACTATTAACGCACAACTGAAAATTCTGATTCATAAAGGAAGGAAACAACAGACTAAATCAAAAGATAAAATTAATAGAGGTTGCGCCTCTTGGTTCCTTACATCCTTAAAATTTCGGATGAATTTAAAAGAATTAGCAACACCTTTAACACCAAATTAGCTTTCACCAGTTTAAACAAATTGGACTTTGATAAGGGTACAAAAGGCATCCCCTCCTATGAGAAAAGAAGAAAAATGTAGTTCATAAAATTTCGTGCAGATCCTGTGATGTTTCATATGTCGGGCAGACAGGAAAGAAACTTAAAACTACAGTGTTGGAGCGTCGTAATCACATTAACCGTAATAATAATAATCACTCGTAATTACAAAACATTGAATTAATTTTGAATATGACTTCGACTGGGAGAATGTTGCAGTACTAGATGAAGAACGTTTCCTTAATAAACGACTAATATCAGTAATATCTGAATGTCTCCATATCCTTATGCAAAAGAACAATCTCAATTTGCGTTCGGATACGGTTAATATATATCACACTTATATACAGTCATTAAAAGACATAAAATAATTTTATCTAGTTGACTTATGTAATCCCCTGTAATTATTTATATATTAACAACGCCCCTTCTTTTAATATTTATTTCTGTGATCAATACATGTCACTTATTATACAGTGATGGGAGAAAGTTCGGCAACGGTCAAATATCTTGAAAAATAATGCTTATGGAAAAAAATGTTCAATACAAAAGTTTTAGTATATCAAGTGGTCTATTATATGGTTATGTTGAAATGACCTTCATGTGACCTTGAAGGACACCGTGAAGGTCAACTTTGAAATCTTAAATGGAAACACCAATTTTCTCTTACATATCCTTAAAGCTGGTGT
>NW_017300345.1:10714-12874 GCF_001594075.2 Trachymyrmex cornetzi | reverse complement strand
TCAAGCAAAAAGGGTTTGTAACCAGTGTTTCGGAAACGTCTTGACACCAGCTTTAAGGATATGTAACAGAAAATAGGTGTTTCCATTTAAGATTTCAAAGTTTCACGGTGTCCTTCAAGGTCACATGAAGGTCATTTCAACATAACCATATAATAGACCACTTGATATACTAAAACTTTTGTATTGAACATTTTTTTCCATAAGCATTATTTTCCAAGATATTTGACCGTTGCCGAACTTTCTTCCATCACTGTATAAATTGTATTAGTCATGTTTCTTACGAGCTAATTAACACGTGTTTAGATTTTCTCAATCTGCAATTAATTTGAAATTGTACTTCATTGTTATCTTATCATTATTTGATTCAATTTTGTAGGAAGATTTTCTTTCATATTTGGAGTGAGTCACCGTTTTTCTTTGGTTTTTGTACTGATCAGTAAATATTTTATATTATATTGCTAATATTTTATCAGATTGCATAACATCAAATCTATAAATCTGATGGTGACTTCTCCTTAGACATGCAAGGAAGAAATTTTAATTTTTGTATTGCTAACGAGGACTCCCCCCCTAAAAATGAGCGTACAATGGTTATTTGAAGAAAGGTTTAAGATTATACTTTGCGTACTAATTACCACGCTCTCATTTGCCCTGTTTTTGGATTCTTTTTTGGTTTGAATTTGGGAGAGTCCGCAAGAAAATTACATTACTAACAAAGAAAGGGACGCAACTGTTCCCCTCCGATTTTAATGAGCTTTTAGTATGTTATTCTCCAGACAAAAATAAGCGATACGTATTTTTTAAACGTGCCCATACGCACTTTTAAGGGGTGAAACACCCTTTAGAAGAAAATCGGTTTTTCTCTTCCGAAGCAGATATCGTCGAAACTGTAAGAGATAGAAAAAAATGTTTGAAATAAAAGTTGCATGGTTTCAAGAGTACTTTATAATACAAACGAAATTGTAACTTAATGTACGCAAAATCCGGATTATACTTTGAACGAAATTATTGATATTGTTCTGGTACTTGGAGAATACCATAATAATTATCGACAAGCAGCGGTATTGTACCGTAATCGATTTCCTCATAGACGATATCCAAATCATTGTACGATTTCCAGACTTGTATTGCGTCAACGACAACGACAACGTCAACGTCAAAAACGACAAAGTCATATTAACATACCAGAAAGGGATGATCCAACAGTACTTGCCGTATTGGGAATGATAGCTATTAATCCACGCGTGTCAACGAGGCAAATCGAAAGAGAATTAGGTATTCCGAAATCAACAAGACACAGGATCTTGACTACTCATAACTTCCATCCTTACCATATCACTTTGACACAACAATTAACACTCAATCATTTTCAACAAAGACTAGAATTTTATAGGTGGGCACAAATAATGTTAAATCGTGATCGAACATTTTTCAGATTTATTTTATTATTGATGAAGCAACTTTTCACAACACTGGACAATTAAATCGACATAATTCTCATTATTGGTCTGTTGAAAACCCACGTTGGTATAGAGAAGTTAATCATCAACATCGCTGGAGCCTCATTGTATGGTGTGGCATATTAAACGGAAACCTTATCAGCCCTTATTTCTTTGATGAAAATGTTAACGGTAATAATTATTTAAACTTTCTACAACAAAGATTGCCGGCGTTGCTTGAAGATATCGATCTGGATACAAGACAACGTATGTTCTTTCAACAGGATGGTGCGCCTGCGCACTGGAGTAGAAAAGTTAGAAACCATTTAGATCTCACATTCCCAGGTAGATGGATAGGACGCGGTGGACCAGTGTTATGGTGTCCAAGATCTCCAGACTTGTCAAGTCTAGATTTCTTTTTATGAGGATACTTGAAAAGCGTAGTATATTCAAAAACACCCACAACAAGAGAGAATATGATGGAGCGTATAACTCTTGCCTGCCGTAGCATTCCAAGAAATATACTTTTATCGACAGTTGACAGTTTTAAACGTCGAGTTCAATTATGTGTGGATAATAATGGACAGATATTCGAACACTTATTAAGATCATAATCATTTCACATAAAAACTAGATTCTAATATGAATCGACCGGATCAGTCCCAATCTTGCTTTAATTGGCCGGATCAGCCCCGATCTTGCTTTAATCGGCCAGATCAGC
>NW_017300345.1:3801-10563 GCF_001594075.2 Trachymyrmex cornetzi | reverse complement strand
GCTTTAATCGGCCGGATCAGTCCCGATCTTGCTTTATAACTTAACTAGTACTTAACGAAAAGTAACTTAATTATAGTGTTTTGGAAAACTCTCGAGATGAGCTGTAAGAATGTGCAATGAGAAATAAGGGGTTCCATTTAAAAAATTAAAGGTGACCTTCACATGACCTTCAGAGGAGTATCCAAGGTCAAATCGATGGCACCATCTTATGTCCCCCTTCGAGTCAAACAACTTTTGTCTGAAACATTTTTGTCTACTGGGTTTAGTTTTCGAGATATTTGGCTGGATCATTTAAAATGGGACCTATAATAAAGTAACATGAATAAAATAAATCAGAAACAATTAACTTTATGGTTTAAATTCATAACAAAGGTGATGATTGTGAAAAAAATATTGTATGCAAAGAGATTTCTTGCACCATGCGTAAGTAATTATAGCAATACCACGGCAAACATCGCATGTTGCTTTAGAACATTTTTTGAAACAAAAATCTACAGAAGTTTCAAATTTTTCTGGTTTATCTATATAACCGCTTTTGTGCTAGGCATATTTAAATAAATTTCGAAATCTTGGCGAAGAAAATTGAAAATGTGTTAACGATTGCAATTTTAAAATAGAATCTTTCGAATGAAGTTTAACTTCCTAATCTAAAATCATAACAATATCTGAAAAATGTTTTATAAAATTCTTCCATAAACGGAAACATTCCGTACACATCTAACGGTTGTCTTTGACCCGTTGTTCCTGCTGGTATAGTTAGAAGAACAAAATCTTGTACGGATACAGGTCTATTTCTTGCAACTACATCAAGGCAATGGCCAGTCCATGAATTCAGTAATAAAACCGATTTAGGATCAACGTTTGGAAAAAAAACTTCTCTTAACTTTATTTCAAAATGATGCGATGTTAATTTAGATTTGGAAGCTAAAACATAAATATTATTTTGTCTAAACATGTCTAAACATGTTTCTTCTACTCTCGGACCGAATATTCCACTCGGTTCTTTTAGAACTATAAAAAGAAGAGATAATAATCTACCATCGCCTGAAATTGTTGATTGAATGGTATAGCTATGTGTAGTTGCCGAAACCGACTGTACCGCATATTCTATCTTTTTTGTGCCTTCAATTGCTAATGTACGACCAGCGTGTAATTTTAATTGGAATCCGCTTTGATCAGAATTGTATATATTTTCAAATCCATAACGAGTTATATAATATTTAACATTCTCGACAAATCTATTACTTTCTGCTTCTAGATGCTCTCTTGACTGAATAGTTTTTTTTGTCATAAATTTTGTGATTTTTCGGGAATACAATTCTGTGTAGCCTTTTACCCAGATTGTCTTACCCATCGAGGTGAAGCTGTAAATCCTACAACGTTTATATTTTCTTGCGCTTTGAGTAATATCGATGTCATGAATAGCTACTCCTTTTTCCAGACCTTGGAATTTTTGCAATGTGTATGATGAAATTTCCTTTAGCTTATTCACTCTGGGTGGCACCCAGTTAGACACGGCTCAATTGGACACGAGCCACTCACAGCGCTTGAGACTACAAAGCTCCTAAGCACCGGTCGGTGTGATTGGTGGTGTCCAATCGAGACGTGGTCAATCGGGATCACCCCATCCACTCTATCACCACTGTTTACTTGTTGTTTCCATCTTCGTAACTGGCGTAGTGATGTTACTTTCCGAAATTTATGTTTTAATGTGTTAAGCGACTTTGGCTTCATCGTAATGTCAGGTTTCCAAAATTCCACGGCTCTCCTTTTATTCGATTGGTATGTCGTCATTTTCACATATCATTTCTTTAACATCATACGATTTTTCTTCTGTTCGTAGTCCTCTTCTTCTTGTTCATTTAACTCTTCTTCTTCAACTAATTCTGCTTCCGAAGTATCAAAAGAATCTTCGAAATCAAGGGATTCTTCCTGCTGCATTTCAAATTGATCCTCGAACATTCCTTGTAGCACATTTTGTATTTTCTCTTTTATTCCTCTCTCGGTATTCGTAATAGGACTTTCAAGCAAATTTTGAAAAGTAGCAGCAATATATAGCAGCATTATCATGTTTTTCGGATTCAGCCGCATTTTGTCCCTTAAAAATTATAAATAATAAATTGTAAACGTATTTTTTTAAATAAAAATTGTAATTGTATCACAACAATAGTAACGCTTCATTGTGTATTTATACGGTATTATTTATTGTATTAAAGATTAATTTTAATTTACAATTAGTCTTATATACTATATAAAATGACAAGTATATATTATATGATATTTATTGTACCTTATTAAATCTTTCTTCTCCGTGAGAAATTCAATGATACATTTAATATATAAACGTTTGTATGTAATATATAATAACTGTTAAGAGTTTTTCCACAAAAGTAATAACAAAAGACGTTTCTGTTCAAATACTGTAACAAAAATACGAGAAATAAGAATTGTATATAATATATTATATCAACAAACTAAAACTACAATTATACGGAAAATATGAATATTAAACTTTTTAAATATACATATAATTACAAAATCGTAGCAACTGATACACTGGTACACAATGTTACTAGCACGATTTCTGACGATGTCTGAACTAACCATGACATTCGCGTAGCACAACATTTTATATTGCTGCTCATTATGTATAAACCCCACTCCCAATATTCTCCTACTCCTTTATTACATTCAATCGTTTCTCGTCTACAATTCTTTTACGATTTAATTTCTCTTGTTGGTTTTAAATTCAAGCAACGCAGCACTAAAGTAATACGATTTTACAAGACATTAATTCAATTTGTACGTCAAACAATAAATGTAATTCATATAAGTGCAACGTACGCTCTGCACTTTTCGTCTTATAATTACGTAATACACGACTTTCGATCTTGACACTACATGTTATCATCCAGACGTTACGCAAGTGCTGTTCAGCCGTGCGTGATAAAAATTTCGTCCACAGAGTTCCAAAAATATATGTGATTACATCGTTGCTTTCTGTTTATGTGAAAATACGCAACATCACGAACGTGCTGCGTGAAGGAGTACGGATGGCGCGCGTATAAAGGCGTTTTTAATTATTTCTCAAAAATGGTACTTTGGAAACTTTATCACACATGGTTGAATTCGTCTTAAAATAATCTTTCTTTTTATTATAAAGAAAATCAAAATAAAAAAAAAATGTTGGTCGAAACGTACGAATTTTGTGAACATAGGTGTTTTTTTTAAATACATTTATGTAAAATATGATCATTATTAATTTTTAACTAATTATTTACGCACCAATTACCGCGCCGTACTCTCATAGCCTTGTTTGATATATATTTATTGAAATTTCGAGAGTTATTAACATATTATTTATTTGAAATTACGCAGGCTGAAAATGTGCGTTTTTGTTATTTTTCATTCTTTTATTTTATTTATATGATCTTTGGTGACAATCTTATGAAGACCAGTTAATCTTATGAAGACATGGACTAAACAACAACATATTATTATTAATTGTAAAGTCACACAGAATCAGATTTTTAAAATTTTGTATCAACAATAACATTATTCCCACACATCTTAGATTTATAAAGGAGTAAAAAATTAACTTAAAACCTTTTAGCTCAGGTAGTAAATATAATATTAGGTATGGGAATAAGTTTCCGCCCATTAGAGAGATGTCGTTAGTAGCACTGCTTGTGTGTTTAATAAAACGGCAATACATGTATTTGAAAGGTGTGTTCAAGCTTTTGAGCCCAGTAGTTGATATTCGTTCGAAGCGATTTGTTTGAACTAAGCTTTGAAACAAAAACGATAGGAATGGGACAATAGGCACGATAAACCGATTCTGCTACGTGACAACGCTATGTCACACGTTGCAAAACCGGTCAAGAAATGCATGGAAGGAGTGAAGTGGGAAATTCTGCCCCACCCGCCGTATTCACCGGACATTGCCCCTTCAGATTTCCATTTGTTCCGGTCCATGCTGTCGGCCCTTTCTGGAGAGCGATTCAATTCTTATGAAGATATCAAAAAATAGCTTTTGATAAATGGATCGCTTCAAAAGAACCAGATTTCTTCCTTCGAGGAATCTGTCTATTATCTGAAAGGTGGGGGAAAGTTGTCGCTTCTGATGGAGCATACTTTGAATGAACTTACTTTGTATTGTTTTGTTTAAATAAATACATCTTTTTCATTTAAAAAGGGCGGAAACTTATTCCCATACCCAATAATTTGAAGCATAAATTTATAAAAAGATTACTTAAGTTAGAATTGAACGATGCATTTAAGACTATCAATCGTGCTCAGTTTTTGACTTTACATCTTATGAGAGATATTTCGAATTGCATTCCATTACAGATTAGTTTTTCGTTTTTTCATATACAAAGAAGTTATTTGTTGCATCTTTTGAAACAAAAACAGAAAAAATTAGACAAAAAATCCAATGGTTACTGTCTCAATAAGTGATTAAACAAAAAAGTGAGATTGATAATAATATTACTCCTATATGTTATTATTGCTCTTTGAAGTCTTCCAGTACATATTCCCAAAATTTACAAAATAACAACAATTTTTTATACACATTTCCTCCTCCTTTGTCTTCTTCATAGGTTATTATTTCGGATGTTAATATAAATCCTTCCTTTTTCGTTGATCAAATTCCTCATCCTTCTATTACAATAATTAAGGACAAATGGTTCATTAATTTATCATCTATATTCATTCCGCCTGATATACAGTGTTTATTACAGTTGGGAGAAAATTTCTCGTTACCTTTTTGTAATTCTAAATCAACGATAATTGAATTGTTAAAAAACATTGAGTTTATGAGTAATAGAATACATATTGATAAACGTTTGACTGTCAGGAATCGCTCAATTCCGATCATTAACAGTGTGAATTCAGTTTCAAATATTTCTAATCCAACTAATACCCTAATTTCTCATCTCGTGCAAGTGACAAAAAAATTTACAATTGACAATCCTGATATTATTTTTACCAGAGCGGATAAGGGCAATGTAACTGTAGCCATTGACAAAATTAAATAGAAACAAAAAATGAACAGGATATTAAATGACTCGGATACGTATATAACAATAAAAAATCCAACTAAGCTTCTTACAAACAAGATTATAATTCTTCTCACAAGATGGAAAAGGGTGGGGTTGATTACGGAGAAAGATTACAGAAGGTTATATTGTTCTGATGGAAATTTGGCTAGAGCGTATGGCTTAGTTAAAGTTCATAAACCGGGCAATCCTTTGAGGATCATAATTTCATATATGGACAGCCCTTTATATTCTCTTGCTGCCTTTCTCCATACTATAATTTATAATAACTCACGGACAGCAGAGAGTCATGTTAAGGATAGTTTTGATTTGGTTAATCAATTATCTGATATTCATATTGATAATAATTACAGTCTCATTTCACTGGACGTTATTTCATTATTTACCAATGTTCCGGTTGATTTGGTATTGGAGAGCATTAATGGTAGATGGAGTGATATTTCGAGGGGCTGTAACATCCCTAAAAATGAATTCATTATATCTTTGCAATTAATTTTTGATTCAACCTTTTTCGTTTTTGATGGTGTTTTCTATAAATAAACTTGTGGTTTATCTATGGGTTCTCTATCTCCGGTTTTAGCAGATTTAGCGTTGCAAGATTTGGGGACTAGAGCATTGGAGATTCTAAAATTTTCATTGCCATTCTATGTCAGATACGTTGATGACATTGCTACGGCTGTGCCATCGGATGCGGTAGATGAGAGTTTGGATGTTTTTAATTCGTTCCATAGTAGATTGCAATTTTCTATTGAGATTGGAGATAAATCTTTAAATTTTTTAGATGTTAGCATCATTATTAATAATGAGTATCTTGAATTTGATTGGTTTCATAAACCAACCTTTTCGGGGAGATACTTGAATTTTTTGTCTTTACATCTGTTCGATAGCTATTTAGTGTATTTTAAGTCTTCGGTATAATAAATCACGGGTTGCACTGAAATGAAAATAGTAAAAAATTAGGGAATTAGTTTAAGTCAATGACAATATATCTGATTAGTTTTTAGGTTGTGTAACCTTACTAGAAAAAAGGAAAAGTTAGAAATTCATAAGTAATGAATTACTGAACCTTGTATTCAAGACGCTTTCTTATTATTTCCATTGGTCTTCTTATTCCTTGACGCCTATATTATCTACCACGAAGATTTGTTGAAAGTCATCCATTAGGAATGATCCTGATACTGAAAATCTGACATTGAAGGATGAAATTAGGAAAATACAAGTTATATCAATTCACGGACTGCTAGCGGTTGAGAATAAGAAGCCTAGACGGACTACTCGCCGTTATATAGGCAATAATGCACGGACTGCAAGCCGTTATATAAGCAATCTTCACAAGTTTCACTCGCTTCTAGAGCTCCTGATTAAACAAGAATTGAATGCGACTTTTGATAATAGGCTAAAAGCCTCAATTGGGCTCAAAGCCCCTTAAAAGCCGTGTAACAGGACTAATACCGGTTTAATGAGTGACAATGCAATACGTTTGAATAGGAATTACACAAAATATCTTAAAATTGATTCAGTAATACATAGAAGATCCTGACTTGATCTTCCTTGACAACGCTAAACAACAACAAACAGAACAGAACCTTAAAAACAAAAGGGGCACACGAAAAGCGCGCGTATCAAGAACACAGGAAGCGGGTCAGCGCCGCACGCGTTCGTGTTTGTCTACACGGATCGGTTCGCGACCGACTCGATAAGC
>NW_017300345.1:0-255 GCF_001594075.2 Trachymyrmex cornetzi | reverse complement strand
CCACCAGGCTTTGCAGATTTCTATCCAAGAACCCGGAGGCAGCGTTGGAAGCGGACCGAATGTCAGACGGCACCATGGTATCTGGAGAGAAATGCCTGGTGCATCTTCTGGAGATTAGTTTTCCTGGTTTCCGGAGGGATGTGGATAGGTGCGGAGAGGCTGACATGGGCCCTTTCAGGGCACGTGCCAGCTATTGGAAACTAGCGGCCGAAATTGTGAGGCCAACTAGGGCCAGATGGGCGATTGGCTCTTTCC
>NW_017300344.1:1576-2654 GCF_001594075.2 Trachymyrmex cornetzi | reverse complement strand
CGACTTTACATTGTATTACTTTTACGGAATTAAAATCATTGAGTTGAAGTAATTGTACATAAATTTTGCTAGAGTTTACATTCTGTGGGGGAATGTCACATTCTTCAATGTTTATCAACAATAATGTAGTTAAATTTACTGCTGCAGAGTATCCTATTATTCCGTAAGTTCCCTGAGTCCACATCATTAACATAATTATGGCGGTTATTCCTTTGATGCAGCTATCCATTATCTGAAATGTCGATTTGATTTGTTTAATTATTGTGGGCTGGTCTAATGTGAGAAATTCGCAGGAGGTTGGGGTGAACGATGCGACTATTTTTCTTTATTTTAATTTTAACATTGTTTCTATTTAGTATTTCCAATACTTCGTGAGGACCGGTATATTGGTCTCCAAGTTTTCCAGGTTTTGGCCCTTTTAATAAAAATACATGATCTCCAGGCTTGAATTTCTGTGGATTAATTTTCTTATCGTAATGTTTTTTCGATTTAACTTTAGCTTCTACGACGTTTTCGCGAGCATTTGTTTGGATTGCATGGAGTTGTGTAACTAAATTTATTAAGTAATCATCATAATTAGCTAATTTGTCTTCAAGGTTTAAGAGCTCATTTGACGGTACTCTTGCTATTTTACCGAACACCAATTCGTATGGAGTATGTTTCGTGGCCTCGTGGATGCTAGTGTTGTAATTAAACATGGCTAAGCCGATCCATCTGTCCCATTGTTTCTGCTCGTTTGCGTATTGTTTCAAATATTCTCCTAATGCGTGATGTGATCGTTCTAGAGATCCATTCGACTGAGGGTGAAATGCAGTTGTACGGAATTTGCGGATTCTAAATATTTTTGCTATCTTCTTCATTAATTCACTGATAAAGTTTCTTCCTTGATCTGTTAATATAGCTTTAGGTGCTCCCAATACGCAAATAAATCTATCGACAAAGGCTTCTGCTATTGTTTCTGACGTTTGATCCGATAATGGTATTTCCATGCAAAATTTAGTTAACTGGTCTTGCATAGTTAAAATATATTCGTTGCCTCTTCCGGTTTTAAGTAAAGGTCCTACGATATCCATGGCGA
>NW_017300344.1:0-1290 GCF_001594075.2 Trachymyrmex cornetzi | reverse complement strand
GGTCCCTCACGTTGTCCTTCGCTGATAGGCAAGGCTAGATGGTAGTGTTTTTTATATTTTACGACTTTGGCTTTACCTAAAGCGAGATCTCCTAAGCGAGGGATCTCGTTTCTTTCAAATAGTTTTTGTGAACCTGAGTCCAATGGTCTTCCATTAGTGTCGACGAAATATGCAACGTTATCCTTTCGCAAAAATAATAGTTCGCGAGAATCAAGAATATTGTTTTTAATTATTTGGTCGTTAACAATAATAGGCCCTGTTTTTTCCTTCAATTTCTGAATTTTATGTTCTTCTCTAAATTTTTCCTTTTCTTGATTTTCCTCTTTATTATCTCTCTCTGTATCGCTCTCTTCGCCCAATGAGTCGTTTCTATCTTCTGTTCCTTCGGTTTCACTCTCTTGTTGTGAGAAATCTCCGGATACCTTACCCTGCTGGGCATCCCTGTTTTTTGCTGTTTGGCTTCGAGTCTGCATTCCATTATTTCGGGGAGAATGTAGTGTTTTGAAGTTTTTCCCATAGTTCGTGGTTCTTGTGATTCTTCTATCTCCTTTTGTATGAGAGATATCGAGTTTATATCCTTTCCTCTTCAGGTGGACGATCGTCTGGTAATAGGTCTTCAAATGGTTCGTCATCTGTCAAATATAATTTAAAATCTTCGTCCTCTTCGTCTTCTTCATCTGATTCCTCTAGCATTTTAGAAATCGTTTCTGCATCTTTCGAATTATTAGGGTTCAAAGGCTTGTGATGATTAATTATATTGCAATTTGCGTCTTCAAAATCTACCGGATTTCGCGATAAAGCATCGGCATTTACATTAGTCTTACCTGCTTTGTATACTACATCGTAATCGTATTCGGCTAATTTTAATCTCCATCGTAGTATTCGCATGTTTGCATCCTGTGCATTTTTAAACCAAAGAAGAGGTTTGTGGTCTGTGACTAAGGTAAATTTCCGTCCGTATAAATAAGATCTAAAATGCTTGACACAATACACTATGGCTGGAGCTTCTTCCTCATAAGTGTCATATTTTACTTCATTTTCGGTTAAAGTTCGCGAAGCATATACTATCGGTTGATCTTTATTTATCTCTCCTTGTGATAGGATGCCTCCAATTGCTATTCCAGAAGCATCAGTAGTTAATATAAAAGATTTGGAAAAGTCGGGATATTACAAAACAGGTTTTTCGCACAATTTCTCTTTTAATGCTTGGAAGGAGTCTTCTTGATTCATCGTCCATTCAAATTTAGTGTCATTTTTTAACAAATTTGTGAGAGGTTTGGTTAATTTTGA
>NW_017300343.1:4275655-4277076 GCF_001594075.2 Trachymyrmex cornetzi | reverse complement strand
CGCGGCCTGTAATTATGTTCGCATTGCCGGGAACGATGCCTTTTGGGGGTGCATCGTTACAAAGTAATGCCCTATCAATTATGTTATACATGACACCTAACTTTTGTGACCATATATTGTGACCATGGGTGTTGTGAGAAATAATTTAACATTTTTCCCGATGATGTGGGCTTTTGGTACCAATCATATGTCACTTTATTGTTGTTATCCTTAATCATAGTCACATCCAAAAAATTTAATCTATCCTTCCCCTCTTCTAACGTAAATTGTAATCTTTCATGGTAACCGTTAAACTCCTTTAATATCTTTTTAACGTTGCTACTACTTGTTGCTAATGCAATGTCGTCAACATATCTCATATAAAAGGTAGGTTTGATCGATAATCTATTGAGACAATTGGTCTCAAGGTCCTGTAAAACTAAGTTAGCTATGACAGGGGATAGTGGTGAGCCCATTGGTAAACCGTAAGATTGTCTGTAATACATGTCATTGAACATAAAATAAGTCGAGTCAAGAATCAAGCGAATAGCTGTGAAAAATTCATTTTTGTTAAGTTTCGTTTTTGGTTTAATGTCTTCCCATCTGTCGTTCAGCGCTTTGATAGCCAAATCGATAGATATGGTCGTGAATAAAGATATTATCGCAGAATTAGGAAATAAAATAAAAAATCTATTTAGTAAGTATAAGGAGATAAAAGTTGCATACAAAGGTCTTAATAAATTAAATAGTATAATTAGGGTGCAAAAGGACAGGATAGACAAGATGTCACATAGTAATGTCGTATATAAAATAGCATGTAGAGACTGCACAGCGACTTACGTTGGCCAAACAGGTAGAAATTTAAAAAATAGAATTGCAGAACATAAGAATCATATCAAATGGAATACGAATCAAAAATCAGTAATTACAGAGCATAGGATGAATTTTGCACATGAATTTAAATGGGACGATATTGAGATTTTGGACGAGGAGGTGATTTTAAATAAACGACTTACATCTGAAATGATTTACATTAATAAACAAAAGAGGGGATTGAATTTACAAAATGATACGGAAAAACTGAGCTCAGCATATGAATGTTTATTATCGAAAATATAAATATGTAACCGTGAATGTTTATAATAGTCGGCGAATGTAGGATACATGATTAGAGGTTGGAGATAATAATAATTTATATTTGAACGAGTTTAGTAGAACGTTGACATCAAACATGAACAGTACAGAGAAATTTATAGATACGTTTTAAGATATCATGTAAATAAAATTGTATAACTAAATTGATATTATATCTATAAGAAGAGAAGAGGTAAAAGACATTGAGTAGTATGTAGTGTTTTAGGGAACTCAATGATATTGATGTATATATGTAAAGAATGTTGAGAAGGATCCGATTCACAGGATCGAAACGTACATTGTAATAA
>NW_017300343.1:4274875-4275201 GCF_001594075.2 Trachymyrmex cornetzi | reverse complement strand
CTTTCGAACTGATCACAATATAAAGCACGTAAACGTTCATTGACTCGATGAAATCTGGAGCTTATGCATCTGAATTAAAAAAGACTTAGTTATTATTATTATTATTATTTATTGTATATATATATATATAGTATACACAAATAGTAAGGCACCAGCAATACTGCTGCTACTACGCCCAATAGTAAACTATTCAATTAAAGAAATACAGAGGTACAGAAATACATAAATTGATTACCGCACAACATACAATATTTATATAATTAATGAAAAAAAAAAAATAATTTCTAATTTGTAAATATGTGAACAGTACATGGAGAAATACAGAG
>NW_017300343.1:4271808-4272458 GCF_001594075.2 Trachymyrmex cornetzi | reverse complement strand
AGTGCCTATATCTGTTTGCGAGAGCATGTTTATGTTAAAGTCCCCCATACAGACAATAAAATCAGAGCAACACGCGACTTCAGACAGGCATGCCTCTAAGTGACCGAGATCTGATAGGGGCGAGCGGGGAGGGCGATAGACGCAGATAACCGCTATTTTTTTACGGTTAATATGTAATATAATTCCGACCATATCAACATGAGATCCTGCAGGATGCGAGATGGAGTGCACCTGGAAAGAGAGTGAGTTACAGATAAGAAGGGCCACCCCACCCCCCCTACTCGCCGTAGGCCTATCATACCGCACAATAGAATACCCCGGAACAGTGATATCCATCGAATTTACCTCACTACGAAGCCACGTCTCACTGACAGCAAGCACGTCAGGCTGCCGAACAGCAATAAAATCTCTAATTTGCGTAAGATGTGGAATGAATGATCTGGCGTTAATATGTGCCACGCGTAAATAACCGAAACCGGCCCCGATGCCGGTACGACGAGAACAAGAAATAGACGCAGACAAAGAATCAAACGCGAGCGGAGTCAGTCAATCCGAGCGACCGTCCGATGAGAGAGCAGATGGGGAGGGGCCAGAGGAACGAGTCCCAAGACCCACCACACGCAACATTTCATCAGGTGAGACATACCGAA
>NW_017300343.1:4269298-4270398 GCF_001594075.2 Trachymyrmex cornetzi | reverse complement strand
AAATATTACGGAATAACGACTCCAAAACCGAGAGAGCGACAGACAGAGATGTTTACAGTACGACGGTTCGCGACTGACTCCCTACTATCTACTAATAACTAAGTTCTATCTTTTATTAAAATTATAACATACGCATTATATATTGGCACATTAACGCTAATTGTGGTAATAAATAATCAAAAGTCAGACTAAATAAGAATTTAATTATTAGGTGTTGAACTTCATGCCTGCCGTTTTTCGTATCCAAAATTGATTTGTTTCTAAGGGAAGATGAATGAATACCTTAATCAAAGTAATTTTCTCCATTTTCTACTTTATTACTAATTAATAATACTTTATTAATAATATTTTGATTAAGGTAGTTCCCTTCGAAACAAATCAATTTAGGAGACGAAAAACGGCAGGAATTAAGATCAACACCTAATATTTACGTTTTGTGTTTCAATAAAATATTTAATACATATACGAGGAGCAGAATTTTAAAATGTATTTTACCCAAAATTTATAATATTTAGCTAACGAAAATCAACCCACCTGAACACTACACTGTTAAATATTATAGGGTCAAATTAACGCAATGTGAATCGCCACTGCTCCTACTCGATAACATCGTTATTTTTTACTAAAACAATGGTTACATTTGACACTATACAGTATCAATTGAACATTATATAATGACAAATTTAATTATCACTTTAGTAAAAAATAACGATATATTTAATAGGAGCAGCGGTGACTCACAATGAGTTAATTTGATCCTATAAAATTTAACTAGTGTACGCGCCTTACAGGAAATAACAATTTGTCAATCAGTAAGCTGAGAAATGTTAAACGAAATTGCTAAACAATTGTTAAAAACATTAAACGATTCATTTTAAGGAGGTTTTTAGGTTTTAGAGGTAAAAACATCGATTTCTTTCTGTTTTTTTTTTAAACTTAGTCTTAAAAATATTCCATAAAAACGTATTATGGAAGAAACGAAAATTGTCCAAAATATACGTGATAAAATGACGGAGTGTTTGGGGCCGCTTGATCGATTCAAATAGCGTGCATCAGTCAATTGCTATAACCGGCGCTCGCCATTCGAAACCATTCTAGAA
>NW_017300343.1:4267992-4268755 GCF_001594075.2 Trachymyrmex cornetzi | reverse complement strand
CCCGCGTCGGAAAAACGACATGTCTTTTGAGGCTATCCAAGAATCGATCCATTTTTGAGCTTCTTCGTAAGAATGAAAGCGCTGGTCAGCTAGACCATGTGCCATCGAACGGAATAGGTGAAAATCGGAAGGGGCTATGTCAGGTGAATGCCGCGGGTGGGGTAGAACTTCCCATTTAAGCGTTTCCAGGTAGGTTTTTACTGGTTTTGCAACATGAGGCACCCTGATTTGCATCATACGGCACCCAATGTCCTTGCTTCTGGATCATTCCTAACCCTTTTAAAAGTTTTGAAACAGTTGACTCATCAACTTGTAATATTTTTCCAAGTTCTGGTAGCGTCTGAGATGGGTCTTCATCGAGTAATTGCTCTAATTCTTTGTCTTCAAATTTTTTCGGTGCGCCAGAACGTTCTTTATCCTCAAGTTCAAAATCATTATTTTTGAAGCGTCGAAACCAGTCTCTGCATGTCGTATCCGACAGAGCATTGTCACCATAAGTCTCAACAAGAATTCTATGCGCTTCAGCTGCAGATTTCTTTTGAATAAAGTAGTGCAATAAAATTCCCCGCAAATACACTTTATTCGGCACAAAAGTAGACATTTTCAGAACTAATAAAAAATTACTTTGTTTACACTAAAGTGAACTATCATACACTGAAATGTAAGGTTAGATACAGTACTTCCTTGCATGTGCGTTACCATTCGAAATTCCATGCACGGAGTACTGCTACTGCCATCTTTGAAGAAACAGCGAGAACTTATT
>NW_017300343.1:4265106-4267976 GCF_001594075.2 Trachymyrmex cornetzi | reverse complement strand
TTTTTTAAAGATGTTCATCTCTTACGAATATTTAATAATAAAAAGTAGTGATTAATTATTTATTTTAAATATCTGTTGTTTAGTATATTTTTAATACTGAAGGTATTGTATAT
Organism: Trachymyrmex cornetzi; assembly: GCF_001594075.2. NCBI lineage: Eukaryota > Metazoa > Arthropoda > Insecta > Hymenoptera > Formicidae > Trachymyrmex > Trachymyrmex cornetzi. The sequence continues at coordinate 4,267,863 of NW_017300343.1, read as the reverse complement.
ACATGTTTTGTACAGACAATACAAACAACATACATATGTTGTCAAGGTCATGGTCATAATTTCCAATCTTTATATGTCACCAAAAGATCTTTATGTTTCACACTGTAAAGATTTTTACGCACAATGTCAATAAAAATAGCTTACAAAGTAAATGTATACACATGTATAATACTAACCCAAGTATAGCTGCAGAGATGAGAGCACTTAAGGCAATAATATTTGACGGATAACTGCCCAGAAGCATAAAATACAACCGAACAACAAACAAGGTGAAATTTATGTCAATATTATAAAGAAAAAAGAAAAAAAAATTTCATACATGGACTGACAAAAAACGAATACAATCCATCCGATTATTATTCGAATTATCGTATTACGTAGCCTATGGTATTCCTTAGGCGTTCCGAGAACTTCCAACGTGTGGTCTACTATCGCAAGTTCACGTAAACACGTTTTCAATTCCTTTAAAAAAATCATATTGATCGATTATGCGGCACAAAGAAATTATTGTAATTTTATATTAGAGTAAAAATTGTTATTGCAATGTTTACACGGAATGCGACAGATAAAGAGTTACATTATAATAATGTAAGCATTAAAATTGATCTGTTAAAAAAAACTTTTTTTTTTATTTAATTTAGTTTATTGCAAAACGCTGTGGAAAAGATTACATGCTAACAGAGCAATAAACATAAATATATAATATGTTAGATAAGACTATAGTAGCTTGCAAATGGTGTTAGGCGTCAGCAAATCTGCTATTACAAAGCCTTCCAGCAATAAAAAATCATGACTAAGCAACGATACAATGGGTGGTGAAACAATAGTTAAAATCATATACATACTCACGCATCACACACGCAAGCACCTACATATATCAGTTATGTCAGTCTCGTTTAAATACTGTGAGTGACGCGATGAAACGCGAGGCAACAGATCGAAAGCAGGACAAAGAGGGAGATGTTTTTATTAATACAGAAAGAGAATTACAATATTTGACTGAGGTAGGAGAAAGCAGCACAGAACTTAGTGGAACGATGAATGGGCAGGATAAGTAACTTTGATACCTGGTTACAAGGGATTAAAAATGAAATGAAGAGTTCAATCGAAAGAGGCATCGCAGATATAAGGCAACATTGGAGCAAAGGAGAGGAAAAACTAGGCAGCATAAGTGGAGAATAAAATGTTTCCACATTCTAAGCCAGCCGGATCTCTGTTAATACGGAGATATATGGTCCTATTTACTGATGCAATAAGAGAAGCTGAGGTAAGAAATTTGGATACGCTGTACACTATCTAGGAGTCGTTGATTAAGAGCCAGAACGTAGAAATCGGCCAAATCAAATAGCGAAATAACGCTTAAATGAGAAGTGAGGAGTTTCTGAGAGCATTAAAGGATGTGGCGAAGGGAATAAAGATGATGTAGACGGGCGTATGCAGCTCGTCACACTTGACGGCCACGTGTGACGAATATGAAGATTCAATATGAATACTAAGAATCTCAATAGACGTGGAGCGAGGAATTGGAATGGAATTAAGTAAAATATGGAAGGATTGAATACGAGATAATAATGTTGAGGAACCGAAAATAAGCAAGGATTATTTAGAATTTAGAGTGATTTAGATGCAGCGAATTATTATTAGAGACCATTCAGCAATGGATTATAACAGCAAAATTCAACTGGACATTAGGAGTCTGCGCTGGGTGCTATCTTGCACAAAAATTAATTGTGAATAACAATTTAAATTTGTACGTTTTGGCTCACGTTTTGAGCCAGCCTCAGCAATAACAATTACCGCTAATCGCACTAAATGTCGAACTCTGTATCGCAAAATCGCAGTTCTCTCCAATTATGCAGTTGCAGTAGTGGAAATGCGGTGAGAAATCACCATCCTCAACAGAGTCTGATGTTGTGACAACCAGTTGCAAAGCTGAGTGGAGTAAATGGTGGATCTCTAGATATTTGTATCAAGTTTTTTTGTACAGATGGAGATTTATTTTATGTTATTTATAAATGATGGCAAAACTCGCTCAATCTCCAACAACGATCGCACGCATGAGATCCAAACATCGTCAATTAAAGAAATTTCTGATTGACGATTGTCAAAGTTAGACTAAAAATAATTTAAGAACCAAAAAAAACAGTCATGTTTGTTCCGATGTTGGTCACATAATAACGTTAAAAGCAAAAAGTGAAGCGTAGTGAAAACAAGAGCGTTCCGGTCAATTATAAAAATACACATATTAGGTATAACTTGTAGATAGTTTCTATTTAACCATGATTTAATGCCTCAGTGTCAATTTGAATGTTGAAACCATTTTATTAACGATTTATGTAGAGCATTTTTGACATTATTCGTTTATTATAATTTCTCTCAATATCCAGAATTCTGACATTATCCCAGTCGAAGTCATGATTGTAACTCACCCTATGCTCTGTGATAACTGAACGAGCGGATGTAACTCTACGTGTATGGTTATGGTTTTCTGCTAATCTCGTTTTTAGTCTTTTTCCCGTTTGGTCCACATAGGAAGCATCGCAATCGGCATTCGATCTTGTAAACCACATTCCTTTTGGAAAACTTTTGCAAAGGATCTTTGTGTATTCTTATAAATATTTGTTAAGTTTATTGATACTATAATGAGCAACCACATTATAAGACAGAAAATTAGTAAATTTGCAGAACTTATTTATTAGATATTCTATTGATGAAAGGAATTGTGAACCTTCTGATTTTTTAACCTTGTTAGTAGAA
>NW_017300343.1:4263854-4265040 GCF_001594075.2 Trachymyrmex cornetzi | reverse complement strand
CCAAGTTAGATCAGATTTTAGCTTCTTTTCGCTAGATGTGGTATCTTTATTTAGAAATGTTCCGGTGGATTTAGCTATGGACTTTCTAGTAGTTGCATTTACATTGAAAATAATTGCAAGATACCGAAAAATGAATTTCTGAAGGCTTAATTTTGACACTTAATTTTGGATTCTACTTACTTTGTTTTCGATGATCAAATATATAAACAGACCATTGGTACTCCGATGGGTTCGCCATTGTCATCTATTATTGCTGACAGTCATGCAACAAGATTTAGAAAATCGAGTGCTGAGTTTCATTGAATTCCTATTGCTTTTCTACTACAGGTACGTCGATGATATGATACTATGTTTACCGCCCACTAATGAGGTGGATAGCATCTTGGAAAAATTCAACTCTTTTCGCCTGAGACTGCAGTTTATGATGGATGTGAGGGATAATACCATTAATTTTTGAGACACTACTATTCTTTTAAAGAATGACGGTCTAATTTTTGACTGGTACATAAAATTAGGGTCGCTAACGATACATAAAAAAGGAACGAAGTTACTAATTTCGTTATTTGTTTAGTAACGAATGAGTAACGGAGTTACTTTTATTAACGAGTAACAGTAATGATAACTAAATCACAATTTTCAGGAACTTCTAATAACGAAAGTTTACGTCTTTTTTTCGTTATTCCGTTTATACAGGATTATTTTAATAAGGACGCGTTTACACCACGGAAAAGCAGAAAGCGGAAAAGCAGCTGTTAATCAGAACTCCCGCTAGTAGAAAGTAGTACAAAACGTCAAAATTGACGGTACTGTCTAACAGACGGACATGTTCAGCAACAGTTATCTCTATTATTAAACAAAAGTTCCTGATTTAGCGACACAAAGTATTTTTAACTTAAAGTTAAGATATATGTACAAATTTAAATATTCCAATATAAAAGAGTATCATATTAAAGAGCAAATGAAGAACAAATAAAATAAAACAAAAATATATATTAAAAAACGATTTATTCTTATGTAGTTATAATTTGCATAAATGCAATCATTTTTGAACAATAGCAAAAAAGTAACGATTTTTCCGTTACCTTAAGTGATAATAACGCTTTACTTTTAAAATCGGTAACGAGTAAAGAGTAACGAATTACTTTTTACCGCAAATAACAATAACTGTTACGCGTTACTAAAAAAC
>NW_017300343.1:4260694-4263744 GCF_001594075.2 Trachymyrmex cornetzi | reverse complement strand
TTTTTATTTCTCACATTCAGAATTTTACAAAAGAAATTTAAATTTTTTGATTAAAATTGTATTAGAAAATGACTATCCGTTGAAATTTATTTTTGAAACATTGTCTGATAGTATAAGAAAATTAATTGAAAAATCCAATCTTATAATTATAAGATTTCTACTGACAAGACTAAAAAAGAACAAATCAGATGATTTACAATTCTTTCCATCAATGGAATATCTAATAAGTTCTGCAAATTTATTAATGGTCTGTCTTATAAGGTGGTTGTTCATTATAGTATCAATAAACTTAAAAAATTTATTACAATACACAAAGAACCTTTGCAAATATTTTCCAAAAGGAATGTGATTTATGTCGTGATTTCGATTTCTATATAGGCCAAACGGGAAGAAAACTAAAAACGAGATTAGCAGAACATCGTAACCATATACGATATGTAGATTTACTCGTTCTGTTATCACAGAGCATAGGGTGTATTGCAGTTATGACTTCGACTGGGATAATGTGAGAATTCTGGATACTGAGAGAAATTATAATAAACGAACAAAGTCGGAGACACTCTACATAAATCGCCAATCAAATGGTCTCAACATTCAAACTGACACTGAGGCATTAAATTATGGTTACATAGAAATTCTCAACAAGTTATAATATGTTTATTTTTATAATTGACCGACAGGATTCTTTATGTTATGATGCCATATCTCTTTTTGTTTTAACGGTTACTATGTGACCAACATCGGAACAAACACACACACATGACAGTCTTTTTTAGATCTTAAATTATTTTTAATCGCACATTGATAATCGTGAATCTTAAATTTGTTTAATGGATTGACGATGTTTGAATTCGCGTGTGATCATGTTGGAGGTCGGGTCAGTTTTTGCCATATTATTTTTAAATGATATAAAATTAACCTCTATCTGTCCAAAAAATCTTGATACAAATAATATCTTGAGATCCACCATTTGCTCCACTCAGTTTTGCAACTGGTTGGCACAACATCAGACTATGTTGAGGATTTGTTTCTCACCGCATTTCCACTGCGACTGCATAATTGGAGGGAACTACGATTTTGTGATATACAGGTCGACATAGTATTTAGCGAAATTAGCGATAATTATTACTGAGGCTGGCTCAAAACGTAAGCCGAAACGTACAAATCTAATTTATTATTCACAATTAATTTTTGCGCAAGAGATAGCACCCAGCGCAGTCTCCTAACACCCAGTTAAATTTCGCTGTTATATTTTATTGTAATAATTAAAGAAGTCTATAATTTTGTATATTTCACTACTTGAATTATTCGGCGATAGATTTTAGATATTTATTTAAAGCAGAACAATCTACTAAAGCATCGAATGGATGAAAGGATTTGAGAAGAATTACATCATCTGCATAAATGAAGAGATCGGAGAACAGAGAAACGTTAGACAAATCAGAGACAAAAATATTAAAAGTAAAACTATGAGAATGGAACCGTAGAGTATTCCAGAGAAAATGGCACGAGGAAAGGAGGAAAGCGTAAAAGGATTATATATGAGGACTTGCTGAGTGCGATTTGTAAGGAACGAGATGTTTAGCGAGAGGGCCGAATAAGATAGATGCATTGCTTGAGTTTGACTGAAATTAGGTCATGGTTGAAGGTATCGAAAGCCTTTTATAAATATTTTTCATAAATTTGTATTTGTCTATAATTGTGAATTTAGGATTCCTTTAATGCTCTCATTTAAAGGTACTATTAAACAAAGTAATATTAAAAGATCAAGTATTAGTATATAGTGGCCGGGAGTACACTTTAAATATTTACCTTAAAACGGCAGAAACTAATGAGAATTAATGTAATGGTGGCAAACGGTAAGATATCTTTGAAGTATATTATTTTATATATCTGGTAATTCTTGATGAATGTTTTATAGTAAAAGAAGTACATAAGAAAGCTCCATTTGGCCAAAGCATACAGGCAAGAAATATATGTCCTAAGTTGTCCAACAGGATATTCGAACATGCCCAAATTGCAGAACGCGCCGATGGTCATTAATGGTGCCAGCGCTCTTTCTAGTGTCTCTGTCATAGTTTCTGTGTGGTCGGCTAATATTTTAACTGAATTAGTTCTTGTTGCTCGAGACACAAACACGTTTTAATATTTTTTATAAGATTTTCAGAAATAGTTTTCGTACTTTCTCTAAGAACGTTGTGAGAACTACAATGTAAGATATGTACACTAGGAGATATAACGTATGTTAAATGCCGTTTCCAACGAGTATTGACAACGGAATAGACACACAGATAATCTAGATTAGATTGTCTTTCTTTTCACGGAATTTTATTTATAGATATGTATATCAAGGCCACTAGTTATGGATCACCCTTGAAAAAAAATTCATATTTTTATCTAGAACCATATCAAACATTTAATGAAATATTTAATAGTCATGATCGATCATAAAGATTACATTATGAATGATTTTATTTCAAATCGGTACGGTTTTATATGTTTTAACTGTAAATGAAGTAATGGCAATTGTCCACAATTAAACCCCATGTACTACTTGCGCATCAGTTCCATATGCTTTATCCTTTTTGGATTTAGTTTCAATTGAACATGATATTGACTTTTTTCTTGAAGTCTAATGCTATTTACTACCTCCTGTAAAAGCCATGAGATAATTCTGATGATATTACACTTTGAATGAATTTTTATAAGTATATATCTTACTTTATGCCTCATGTTTTATTATTTAACAACGTTAATAAAATGTCCAGCGTTATTGATAATAAATAAAAAACAGTTGACACTTGAAAAAGATAAAATATATACTAAAAAATCTTGTGATATGCGTTATTTCATAGAAAATACTCTAATTATTTAAATATACAACGCTATAATTATTTAAATATATAATGTTGTATAACGAATGTATATGCCCTTCAACCAACAAGTATTGAACGACAGAATGAGCACACAGATAATCTAGATTAGATTGCATTTCTTTTTGCGGAATATTTATTCATGTGTTATTATGAGGGATAAACAATTATATACGT
>NW_017300343.1:4259806-4260577 GCF_001594075.2 Trachymyrmex cornetzi | reverse complement strand
TATATAAAAAATTGATATATATTACATACAACTATATGTACATAAAACAAGAATTTTGTAAATTCTAATCATTTCCGGAAACTTTTTGCGATATCTTTCTAAAAATATATTATAAGATGATTAAATGAATTATAAGTATACATTTTGAATAATTTTAATTTAAGGCTAAATTATTTAAGGATAATTTATCAACAATGATTCAATGTTGCTGATAAAATAATATATTACATTTTATGCACTTACAAATCCACAGATATGCACTGGCTTCGACAAAGCAAGGCAATAAGAATATACGAATTATGAACCCGCTGTGATGTTATTCGAGATGGTTGCTTTTGTCGGGGGGATCCCGTTTGCCTACAAATCGATTGCCTACAGTACCTTTTGCCTACATCACTTTTGCCTACAGTTCGATTACCTACATGTATTATTGCCTACAGCTCGATTGCCTACATGCGCTTTTGCGCACAAATAAAAATTTTAGAAATGGGGATACTTTTGCCAACATGTACTATTGCCTACATGTACTATTGCCTACAGTTCGATTGCCTACAGCTCGATTGCCTACATGCGCTTTTGCGCACAAATAAAAATTTTAGAAACGGAGTTCCATTTGTCTACATGTATTATTAACTAGAAATATTGTTGCCTATAGATCGTTTTCCTACGCGAGCACTTTTGCACAAACATAAAATTAAGGTTAAGTTAAGTAAGAAAAATAATTTGCATTTTGAAAGCAGAAATTTGTGTTTTAAAGCAGAGAATTTGTTT
>NW_017300343.1:4256320-4259674 GCF_001594075.2 Trachymyrmex cornetzi | reverse complement strand
GAGCTGTAGGCAATAATGTATATAGGCAATCGATCTGTAGGTAATACATGTAAACAAATGTGATATTTCGTCTCTGAAAATTTTGTGTGCGCAAAAGTGCTTGTAAGCAATAATACATGTAGGCAATAGTACATGTAGGCAAAAGTAACTCCGTTTTTTAAATTTTTATTTGTGCGCAAAAGAGCATGTAGGCAATTGAGCTGTAGGCAATCGAGCTGTAGGCAATAGTACATGTAGGCAAAAGTAACTCCGTTTCTAAAATTTTTATTTATATGCAAAAGCGCATGTAGGCAATCGAGCTGTTGAAAATAGTACATGTAGGCAATACTACATGTAGGCAAAAGTAACTCCGTTTCTAAAATTTTTATTTGTGTGCAAAAGCGCATGTAGGCAATCGAGCTGTAGGCAATCGAGCTGTAGGCAATAGTACATGTAGGCAAAAGTAACTCCGTTTTTAAAATTATTATTTGTGTGCAAAAGCGCAAGTAGGCAATCGAGCTGTAGGCAATAGTACATGTAGGCAATACTACATGTAGGCAAAAGTAACTCCGTTTCTAAAATTTTTATTTGTGTGCAAAAGCGCATGTAGGCAATCGAGCTGTAGGCAATCGAGCTGTAGGCAATAATACATGTAGGCAATCGAACTGTAGGCAAAAGTGATGTAGGCAAAAGGTACTGTAGGCAATCGATTTGTAGGCAAACGGGATCCCCCCATGTTATTCGTACTTTCTTTTACACTCTTTATTTAAAAGCAACGAAGATCCAGCTCCGACCGTAATAGGCAGTTACATTATAGTATTAATTGAGTTTTTCAAATATACGGTCAAAAAATATAAAATATATTGTTTAAATTAACTAAATTGCAATTTTTTAAATTCAAGAGATGTTATTTAGTTAATGTTTTAAATTCGAGCATAGAATTTCAAGATTCTAAATATATAACGATATCAAAGTTTCCTTAAATTTACAAATATATAGGAGAAAATTCGGTTTTTTTAGATCTCTTAGAATTTAAGTTCTCAGACATTAAACTTCGAAAAAGAACATAAAAATTTGATAATTTCGGTCTTTTTTTGTTGATAAACTAGTACATTATACATAGTTAAAATAAAATAGATATTTAAAATTTGAAGACAGTAAGACAGAAAATTTTAAAGTGCAGCGACAAAAATCAGGCCTGCTTTCTCTCTACATTTACATTCTCCATTTTTCCTCTGCTGCACTTTTTTTATTATTATATTTAATTCATCTATGCTCTAATCATCTGTGTTTAACTCGTATATTTCTGTGATAAACTTATCTCTAAAAAAATATATGTATTTATATTGCGCCGAAGTCTCTCCCGTACTTCAGACCACCTGTTATCTATCGCCAAGAAATCGAATCAGAAAAAAGGATCTCCCTACAACATAGTGGTTTTGTGTTCAGGGCACCTATCATATAGAACAAATCGGAATGAATTTTGATCGGAATTATTCCGTTTCCTATAGATTTCTATTGTGTTTAAAAAAGGAAATAATTAATTCCGATCGAAATTCATTCTGAATAATTCCATAATACATCCTTCTGAGCTTTTAACACTTCTGTCATTTCTCAATAAAGTTCTCATTTCCGTTGTACTGTTGTGAACATTTATTTCAGTGCGATTAATGTGTCCTCTATGCGAAACGTGCGAGCGTAACAATATATATACATATATTATAAGTATCTATATATGTATATAAAAAGAATTCTTCCTTAAACGTGTTCATGTTAATTTACTTACGATAAGAGGTATAAGTAATCCAACAGGCTAAGTTTCACACTTCTTGATGAATTATCTAGACTGATATAAAAATAATGTATCATGCAATGTAATAATACTGTAACAACAGCTGCGCCGTGATCCATGCGAGTTTTACAAATTTTCTGATTGCTTGCTGAACTGGCGATAATCGCGTATAAAAGTAGCAGAGAATCCGTGATTATTAAAATGAAAGATTAACTGGAACTGTACAGTTTGCAGTAGAATGATTATTAATTTGTAATGTGCCGCCAACGCATTTTCGCCAGTTCTGAATACTCTAATAATATAATCTATCGGCATTCCCGAGATAGTAAATCTGATATAATCTGATATAATCCTTCTTATTTATTCAAGTGTTTTCTTTTTTATCTTCAAATTTGCTGCGAATTTTCTGAATTCTGACCATTTCTAGATCTACTTTACCTATCTCACTTAATTAACACTTAATTAATTTTAAATTTCATTTGCATTATAATTTCCTAAACCATGACGTCCTATAATTTTATAGAATTAAATAAATTTTTTAGAAAAAAAATTTATAGAATAAAATAAAATTTCAATGCGAACAGAATGTAGAATACGTGAAAAATATGTGAGAGAGTAGACAATTATGAATTCTAAATTCTCAGACTGCGCGTTCCACTTTTCTCCTTATTTTTAAAATCACAGAATTTGGCCTAATAATTGCAAAAACTGTCGGAATTTTCATGACCTAATCATGGTGTTCATCTGACGCAATTGCAAAAAGTTAACTCCGTGAATACATCAAAACGCCGTAAATCCACGATTCTGATAGCAGTTATGGGCGATGGAAGACAAAACCTCCGCCATCGCCTTGCCAGTCTCCTGCACCATGCTCTTCAGGTAACCCGTGTCTTTTTGCGGCAGCATGTGAGGATGATCCAATTCCTGCGTACGATATATAAACGTTCGCAGTTTAAGAGATAGTTTATATCAAGACTATATATTATAAATAAAAAAGAAGTGAAGCATTTTCTTAATGTAATCAGTATTAGTTATATAGTCAAAGATTTTGCAAATCTGTATCAACCAATAAGTGGCTTACTCAACAAAGACTCTAATGAAACAATACAAAAATGATCAAAGGATAAATTCGAAGGATTCATACAATAAAATATTTATGTAAATCCAGATATAATTTATGTAGCTTTAAAAGATTGTAAATAAATTTTATAATCTGGAACAAGAAGTATAGAATATGGCACAAGAATGACCGATAAATTTATAGTTACATTGTTTTTCCACAACCACAGAAAGGAAAGATTTTGTGACCTACTTAAATTCATTCGATGGGTCGCTCTAATCATAAAATTCTTAAAAAGACAAAAATTCTTAAAAAGAAAATTGACTCACCACCACGTTTCCGGCGTCCATCACCAAAATACGATCGCTGTCCATAACGGTGTTGAGTCGATGAGCAATTGTTAGCACTGTACACTTCTCGAATTTTTTCCTAATAGTTGTCTGGATGAGTTCGTCTGTTCGCGGGTCCACATTCGCGGTCGCCTCGTCCAGCACGAGTATTGGATTGTTCCTCACAATAGCTC
>NW_017300343.1:4254381-4255916 GCF_001594075.2 Trachymyrmex cornetzi | reverse complement strand
GTTTTTGCAATATGTTTCGAGGTTAGTAGAGGTGTAAATGTAAGTGAAACTCGATAGAATTGTATTTTCATAAATTCTTATGAGGAGAGAAGCATGCTTTATCTTAAGATAAGTACGTAAAGATTGGTCGCGGTAGAAATGATCGATATTTCGAGCGCCGACATCTGGCTGCTATTAAAAAATCGGTAATTGTATTTTTGTATATGAGACAAAAGGAATTGAAACATTCTAAGTGAAACACTTTAAGTGAAACTCTAGAATTTTAAAATTTCTTAAGTTCATGAAGATATAATTTTGAAGTATTCCTGAAAAAAATTAGAAAAAAGGATACCTACTCCAGTTGAAGAGAAGGGTTACAGTATGAATTTTGGGTTTAGAAGTGTACAGTCTAGAAGCGAGCTTTCTTAAAGTTACATCGTATAGTGTAGTATACTGAGTAATCGATGGAAAATTTATATGTGCATATTATTCGTGATATACTAGAAGAAGAAGACTTCATGGACATCGTAGACGAAATAATCGACGAAGAAGTGAATTTTGAGGATATTATGGATGATGATGATGATGATGATGATGAGGACGTGGCCGCATTACCGGATGGTGACGGCTACGATAGTGATCAGAGTGAAGATCAGAATGACGGCGACATTAAAAGCAAAATAGTGCAACCTGAGGAAATAATGGCACTGAATGAGCTAACAAAACAGTGCGCAGTATATTTTTATTGGACAACGGGTTCATCAATTTTGTGCATGACGTGCATGACACGATTAAATTGCATCGATCATAGACGCAAAATTTGTGAACATGTGATTAAATCACATGCAGCAATAGAAGGAAAATTCTGTTCAGAGTGCAGACTGCCTTGTTTTTTTATATATTCGTGCGATATGTGCCCTATTTGCACAAATTAAGACTGGATGAGAGACATATATAAAAACATTGTATATAGGCAGTTTATATAGGCAGTGTATATATAGACAGCGTTAGAACTTTTTTCTCATTTAATCTTAAGCTTTAGTGGCGAGCGTTAAGCATTACAAATATGGATAAAATAAAAGAATCTATTCGCCGAAAATTGATCGAGCGCAAGGGGTACCGTCGGTTGTCACCAAGTCCGCCAAGTTCACCACCACCGTCGAGGGAGAAAGCGCGATACTGGAAATGTCCTGAAGAAAAAACGAAGTCGCCAATGTCACCATCAACGTCGACAAAAAATAAGTAAAACGGTATGTATCTTCTTTGTTTACAAATGCGTTTATGGTGACTAGTGTTAATGCATTATATTCTCTGTTAAAAACGAAGAGTAATTAACAAGTTTTTTGTTCTCTTTTTCCAGAAAGCGCTGCTACTGATGGTGAAGCCATCAAACGCCACTGATCGTAGACAATGCCCGAGCAACCAAACATCACTGATGTTCGAGCCACGGATACCTGCGTTCTTACTCGATGTCCAATTGCATTTAAAAAATTTTTTTTAACACTACATATAAAATTTCTTTTTAATACTACATATAAAATTAGAGTTAATACTAC
>NW_017300343.1:4251614-4252865 GCF_001594075.2 Trachymyrmex cornetzi | reverse complement strand
CCTCCTCTTCCCAAGAATTTCAAACGTGTCGCAACACGTCTTTCTACGTATTTTTCTTTGTTATGAGTTTATACATACGTTTATATACGTTTATACATACGTTCATACACACGTTCATACGTTTATACATACATACATACATACATACATACATACATACATACATACATACATACATACATACATAGGTTCATACATACGTTTATACATACATTTATACATACGTTTATATATACGTTCATACATACATACGTTTATACGTATGTTCATATATACGTTTATACATACATACCTTTATACATACGTTTAGACGTATATACGTTTATACATATGTTCATACCTACATTTATACATACGCTCATGTATTATAAAGGAAGGGAGGGGAAAAGAGAAATTTAAAACGTATTTAAAAAAAAAATCTCGTATTTTATTTTAAACTTGTGTAAGATATTTAACTGTAAAATTATCGATTTGATTTTATTTTACTTTTAGTTCGTATTTTATTTTACGATTTGGATTTCAATGCTCATTAATCTATAAGCAGGTTTTATGATCAGGATGTCACTGCGTGATACAGCGTGATAAAGGCTTTGAATAAACAGTCACGTTATTCTAAATTCAACGATCACTGTCTTTATTCTTAAACACTACTTTACACTACGCGACTTATAAATCAAACGTAGATTTGATACAATGACGGAACGGCAAGCACATCTCCGAAGAGACTCGAGACTATTACAACGTATCGGTAGACGCAACGTATTACTGCGGAATGTACTTCGATAACGTGTCGGTCGTACTTGTAATTCGCTAAGCTATCTTTCGTAACTGGTACTTGTGATTCGCTAAGCTATTTTCCGAAACTCGTGCTCCGGCGATCCTGCTCCGGCTTTTTGACTCCAGCGCACGGTTGCGAGCGCCGCTAGCGTGATAGCGCAAAGAGCGTCAGCTGACAAGAGGTCGCCAGCTATCGGGAGCATTTGCGAAAAGACCGAAGACATAATAACGTATTATACGTTATGTCTTACACTTATGTCTTACACTTGATATATTTTTTTTTGACGTTGTGACCACCAGTTATGTATTTTAAATACATTTTGTAACGCACAATTCTTAACATGTTTTCCACATCGTATAGTATTGGTAACATCTAGATTATGTAAAGAATCTATATCTTTGTAATCAGCATCCAAGGTCTCAATGTTCAAGTTGTCGTTATCGAGTACATCAGCCAGCCATTCGCGTTTTTCA
>NW_017300343.1:4249102-4250489 GCF_001594075.2 Trachymyrmex cornetzi | reverse complement strand
GTTGACGATCAGGCGTTTGTAATCTTCGCAAAAGCCCAACAGCATGCTGAGCGGTACGCAAAAATTAAAGTGTCCTTCCTTCGTGTCGGATCTAGTGTTCCAGCGTTGAGCGCAATCAAAGCTTTATCGTACGTCAGCGACACGTAATTCTTGAGCGTGCTAGTTATGCCTACGTTTCTGCTGCGGTCAATCTCCACACCGTTGAGTTCATATCGAATTTCATCCAACATGAATGCCACACAATTATTTACAAGCGTCGTAGGCATCTGATCGTTTTTCTTTTTCACCTTCAATCTTCCTTCGACGTAAAGAAAACTTTCACACGGCAACGTGTACAAATCCTGTTGCTGTATTGGTATTCTTATTTCGTCGCTGTATCCGAAAGTTGTATTGGCGAACGGGTTGTACGTGTGAGTCTCGATCTTGACGATGCGATCGTCAAAGATCGGCTCACCGGTAATATTCAAGATATCAATCATTTCAAAAGTTGCGCACCGCGAATCCCAAAGATTGTAAAAATTTAACGTTCGACGCTCTAAGCTTCTTCTTGCTGATGCAACCGGATGAGCAAGTGTTGTCGAGTTGTGACGTCATCGGCCTTGTAAAGAATTCTTTATCTCTCTGCGTGCGCTCCGCTCCGTTCAATACGAGCATCTCACGCTCCCGTTATCGCTGTCGCTGTCGCTGTCGCACGTGCAATCTGACGGTGATCTCCTCTCCGCGAAAATCGAGCAATCGTCCGTTCTGGTCGACGACGCGTATCGTTAGATCCGTAATGCTCCGTGCGGTGATCGGCAAGTAAATGATCTGCGCGGGCCTTTCCGATATTTTATATCCCGGCGGTACGCTCGGCGAAAATTCGTGTATCGTGTGTGCACCTTTGCCGTTGCTGTATGCACCCGCGGTCACGTTACACTCTACGCGGATAACGTTTACGTTCATTATGTTGATCGACACGTCCGATTCGTGCCATTTTTGCGGTCGTAGTATACGCTTCGACGAGAATCCCAGCAGCGATCCAATGCTGTTGAGCTTGCCAAAGTTTATTCTGTAGGCGCATCTAATCTCGCATCTCATCGTGTTGTAGTTTGCGCGGATTGTTATCGGATATTCCGCACCCTCGCCATCGTCGTCATCATCGGTGTTATAGTCGCTGTTATAGTTGTCAACGATTTCAAGCGCGTCGCGGCGTGAATGCAAAATCGCACGTTTCAAAAATTCATTTATGTCTCGTACTTCGTACGAACCTTCGGGAATTGTAATTTCTGCGTCGTCTTAGTCAAAATAAAATTTATTGTTTGATTCGTTTACGTTCGGTATCATGTGATAAGTCTCAAAAATCATCAGACCGAGTTCGTAATCACCGTCACTCAAATCTATGGCGGGG
>NW_017300343.1:4246309-4248349 GCF_001594075.2 Trachymyrmex cornetzi | reverse complement strand
CTCTCGCTCAAAGCCGAATCTCTCGCGGTGACGCGTCCTAGCGCTTTATCGGCGAGTACCTTGTCCGTCGCGTATCTATCGGTGAGATCGTTGCTCCGAGAATACGCAATGTCGTGTTCTCGGCACGCCGCGTCCAGCGGATTTATACCCGTATCACCTCTGGCTAATCGCTTCGTCAGCCGAGTACCCGGACCGCAAAACTGGTAGCCCGGGATATGTAACTCGAAAGGAAGCGCGTTTATCGCTCGATTCAACAGACTGCTGCCTGACGCTGACATTCGCTACAGTCCTTTATCTTTGGTGCCGGACCGTCGATGTGCGTTCGCTGCCATGGTTGATTGTAGTGCTCGTCGCAGCGACGATACATTCGAACCTACGAATTCACCTTTAAGTGTCCCGGAAGCTTGTTCCACACGTAGTCGATGTAGTCACGGTACACTCGTAACAGTACGATCTTCGGTATATACTGTAACTGCTCGGCGTTCAAATCCAGACTGTCGGAAGGATGACACAGTGCGAGATACATTTTATTACTGCGCGATTCGCAGATTCGCGCGCCTTTAAATAGGTGGTCGAGAGCGCACAACCCGTAGTGCGAGCATAAAATTCGTATTGCAACCGCTGGCGATACACGTCACGAACTGCGACGCGAAATCGCGAATAATGGGAAGCGGCGTGGAGAAGCGCAAGCACGGCGAAATGCTGCCGAATACTATACGCGCGATCATTTGCGGCCCGTCAAATTGCGGTAAAACCAACGTTCTCATAAGCTTACTTGAGAGTCCGAACGGCGTACGTTTCGAGAACGTGTACGTCTACTCGAAATCGTTGCAACAGCCAAAGTATCAATATCTCGAAAATTTGTTTACATCTATCGACGAAATCGGCTTCTTTACGTTCTCCAACAACGGCGACGTCGTTCCATCGAGCGAGGCGCGTCCAAATTCTATTATTATCTTTGATGACGTGGCATGCGACAAGCAGGATGCGGTGAGAGAATACTTTTCGATGGGTCGCCATGCGAACGTCGACTGCTTCTATCTTTGTCAGACGTACACGAGGATACCTAAACATCTGATACGCGACAACGTGAACCTGTTGATCCTGTTCAAACAGGATGGTACCAACTTGAAACATGTTTACAACGATCATGTGAATACCGACATGTCATATGACGAATTTTACGCGTTGTGCCGCGACTGTTGGCAACAAAAATATGGTTTCGTAGTGATAGACAAAGACAGTGCGCTCACAAATGGACGATACAGAAAAGGATTTAACGAGTTCGCGATACCGTAACGTAACCAGTCGTCATCGATACTTAACCAGAGACAATCATGGCAGATGTGCGCGAACGCGAAAAAATCGTGAGGGAGATCAAGAAGACGAGCGAGTCGATCCACAAGAAACATCGCGCTCTGAAGACCGGTAGAATCGAGGAGGGCATCGCGTTGGATAAACTTTTTAAACCTCTTATCGAGCCGTTGCGACTTTTCGCTGACAATCCCGGCGAGCGCGCGACAAAGAGAGAGTAGCGCGACGAAGATGCAGCGTCTGCCCCTAAACGTGAGAGGAAGGAGGAGGAGGAACAAAAGGAGGGAGAAGAAGCGAGCGAGACGTTCGAACCTTCCGCAACTCTGCATAAATCCAGTGATCGATCGCGCGAACCGATAACTTCCACCCCACGTGCAAAAATCGTACCGACGATAGAGTCATTGTAGAACGTTTTCGAAACGACGGAAGACTCGCTAGCGACGAAGGTTCAAAATCAGCTGCAAACGTCGGAAGGTCGAGAGGCGTTGCGAACCGGCTTGGGCCCACTGGGCCAACAGTACGTCGAGGCTGTCCTGAGGGGAGACAAACGGAAGAGCGATTACGTGTACGGCGTTTACCTACACAAGGATGGATTGATGTTTGGCAATAAACGTTTCGACGTAGATGATGTGGACAATATAATTATCGACGACATACGATAAGCCGGTACACCCGGTCTTTACGAATTAATTTTCAAGAGAATTCCCGACGATGTTCTCTACACGG
>NW_017300343.1:4245200-4245538 GCF_001594075.2 Trachymyrmex cornetzi | reverse complement strand
ACGTTAAAAGCGTCAGTGGTTGAGCGGTTCAATCGCACGCTAAAGAACGATATGTGGAAGATGTTTACGCTCAACGGCAATTACAAGTGGGTCGACGAGTTGCCGCGTCTCGTGTCAAATTACAACGCGCGCAAGCATCGCACCATCGGCATGCGACCCGCCGACGTAACTCCCGCGATCGCCGAAAGACTCTTGGACATAGTGTACAGTGCGATAAAGATCGCGGGTCCGGCAAAATTCAAAGTAGGCGATTCGGTATGCGTGAGCAAGTACAAGACGGTTTTTGAGAAGGGTTACACGCCAAATTGGACCACCGAGGTGTTTACGATCGTTAAGGT
>NW_017300343.1:4244424-4244951 GCF_001594075.2 Trachymyrmex cornetzi | reverse complement strand
AAAATATATATCTACATAAGGATATAAACGTGTAAAATATTTTTTTATTATCCCTTCCATCTTCGTTTTGGAGTATACAGATATAAAATACTTAAAAGTGTACGATACATGAAATGAAAAATAATAGTAATACATATAATAAGTGATATTACATAAAACATAATAGTAAGACTTACATAAAATACTTATAAATGTACGATACATGAAATGAAAAATAATAGTAATACATAATAAATGATATTACATATAACGTAATAGTAAGACTTATATAAAGTACTTATAAATGCACGATACATGAAATGAAAAATAATAGTAATACATAATAAATGATATTACATATAACGCGTAATATAATTTAATTCATGTCAAGGTATTCGATAATGTCCCCATGGTAATGTTTTGGTTGAATTCGGTATAATGTATCGTTTGTCGTTGTACGGACTTAGAGCGATTTTCGTCTCAGATATCGTGTATACTTGATGTAATTTTGATCTTATGCATGACTGTTGGCGAGTCATTTCAATTTC
>NW_017300343.1:4243839-4244317 GCF_001594075.2 Trachymyrmex cornetzi | reverse complement strand
GCATACATTTTCGCTCTGAGTCCGACGAATTCAGTCAATATTGCGCCATTATTTTCATCCTTCATTAAACCTGGCACTTTTTTGTTCGCAAGTGGTATATCATATACATTATCGGTAGAATAATCGCTCGTGTCGAATCTAATGATATCACGCTTCATTTGTTCATAAACGTCATCACACTCGATGCGATATATGAGACTATCAGTGTCTGTGTACATAATTTCACATTTTTTGCGATACAGCGGTAACATATATTCGTGGTGAAATTCATACAAACAGACCTTCGATATATCGAGTATACACATTCCTACGTAGATCGGTTTGTTGAATTTCACCTCAAGTTTACGAATTTCAATTGCTATCAGATTTTCAGAAAATACACTTCTGCTATGAAAATTCGGCTTCGCGATCATTGCCTCTGCGCCGTATCGTCCATCCCATTGCGTTAATAATTTTACATCGGTGTGATTGCGCACGT
>NW_017300343.1:4239602-4239945 GCF_001594075.2 Trachymyrmex cornetzi | reverse complement strand
ATGTCATTGTACGATTCATGGTGTTACTGATGGAACATACAACGAAGCTCATCCACACATAGACGTTGTGGAATATATATTACTTCGATGTCATAAAATGTAATTATGATATCTATATTAAAGTAAAATCGCACATACATAGAGGTGAAATTGATACAACTCTTGATGTAAAAATAATAATTTTCAATGATAACTTGGATATGTTGCTGGAAAAATGTGAAATGGTGAGCACTAATTAAAGAGACTTATGGCGAGTACTGGCTCACTACATACGCTGAGGATTCAGTGGAATGCGAAAATTTGTGATGGAGATCACTATTTAAAAAGTATTAAAAAAGAGACT
>NW_017300343.1:4238546-4239246 GCF_001594075.2 Trachymyrmex cornetzi | reverse complement strand
CGGGATCGTCGTAGGACCTACGTCTCATGTAGAAATTGCGATCTGCGACAATCGAGGCAACCGCATAATCCTGCCTCATGTTACGCGGAAGGCGTTCATCGAGTCACGTGCAGATGTTGAGAGATTAATGCAGTCAAAACTGTCCCATCATCATCACCATCGATTCAAGATCTGAATTTAGAACTTGTTAAAGTATGTGATACGAAAAACGTTAAATTGTATGGTACATGTTTGTACATGAAACCAACAACCGTACTCTTCTTATTTGAGCTTGAGTAATATGTCGAGCATGCGTATTGTAAACTAGGTCAATGTACGCACAGTGTTAGTAAAAAATTCAAAAATATTTTGTATCATTTTTAAGACAAAATTGTATTACTAATAAACGCGATGCTGCAAACGCTTTGCATAAAATTTATGATAAAAATTCTATTATAGAATGTGAACTAGTAGTCTATGGTTTAAATTATATTGTACATGCTGCATTAAATATTAGATAAGTAAATCTATATTAAAAAATATATTTCTTTGAAAATTTCTCTAATCTCTTCATCATTCCTTCTTCGTATCTTCGTGATATTAAATTACTTCATAAGAAAGCGCGTTCGACTGATCGACTTATACCATTAAAATATTATTAAAATTATGCTCGTATCATTCTATTGTAAAATCATATTATAAAAGTCGTAAAATAAATATC
>NW_017300343.1:4235015-4235610 GCF_001594075.2 Trachymyrmex cornetzi | reverse complement strand
TACTTATAACATACGAACTTTTTAATTAGAAAATTTTGTAAATGTAATAACGAACTTCTAAAAATGTTATAAAATAAGATTGCACCTCAAAAATATTTAATTTTATTGTTGATAAATAGGAGACCGGGATTAGTAAACTATAGGGGTAAGTAGAATAATTGAGGCTACATTAAAAACAAAACATGCAAGACACACGTAAATATATCTGAGACTACCGCTCAGTCTGCTATAACATCTCGTTACGGACACATCTATGATAGAAGTTACGCTTTTACTTTAAAAAATCGTTTACCTAAATATTCTTATTCTTAAAGTTCTTGTTTTACAATCATATATGATTGTCTGAGATATTTGATTTTTATTTATATAGTAAGTTGTTACTTAATAAAGTCCAACAGATTTTTTCGTTTATGTGTCTTTGTTATCGTATATTGTTAATGTTTTTAAAAAATGAACGAATGGGGATAGTAAACTAACCGCAGCACCGTATGTCTCATTTAGTGACGACTCTTATAGTAGGGGAGACTGGGACTAGTAGACTCATTTTTCAGTTTCGAATTTTTACAGACGAAATTAAGAGACTTATCGAAAAAAT
>NW_017300343.1:4232521-4233730 GCF_001594075.2 Trachymyrmex cornetzi | reverse complement strand
TATGTTTACATTTAATAAATATTTAGTTATACTTTACTATTATTAAATAAATATTTATTAAAATTTAATCAATTTTTTCAGTGTAATATTTTAGAAATGATCGATTCAATTTTATATTTCGCTCGCGTTTCGTTTTTAATTATAAGACACTACCCTCGCCGCTTAACTTTCTATCACTCCCTGTGATAGTTTGGGAGTGAAATTTCACTCCCAAAAATTTAGAGTGTAGGGATGCGGAAACCGCGATAACGAAAAGCCGTTATCACATGCGAAAAGTAGACCCATCGAAGCCGCCGCTGGGATCGTCGGATTACACGATGAGCAGGTCCTCCTTCTGGTGAGGGCCATCCGGTAGCCTCTGATTAAATACACGGATATTGTAGCAGAGGTAACCCAACCCCTCCATGATCGGCCGTACGATTGCCTGCGTCACCGCCGCCAAGAAATTTCGCGTCGCCGCGCATGTGATCTTCCACACGCGCAGACACGGTGCGAGACACCATATATGCTGCAAGGAACAACAAAGGTAGAAGAATGTACGGATAGCGAGTTGAACGAGACGAGCTATTAATCGTTGAAATTCAAACAAAACAAAAAACGTTTCGGATCTTTCCCCAACTATTTCACATCATGAAAAAAAAAATAGAGAAATTGTCCTAATTGTTTAATTGTTCTTAAATAAATTTTAATAAAATTAAAATGAAATCTTAACTAACTTTGTTTAATTCTGTTTAAATAAGGCTTAAAAGATTGTGTATATCTTTCAAGGGAAGTTCTTCCCTTCTTAGTAGATATTTTGCACTTCGTAAAAAAAAAAACGCAATAAATTAAATTAAATTAAATCTCTACGATAAAATCTTTCATGTAAAAAATATATTAATATTAAACAATAATAATGTAATCTTCTCACGGACTCTCAAATTCAACAACAAAAACTCCAAAAAAAAACAGGGCGAATGAGAGTCGGCGTGATAATTAATACGCAATCTTAAATCCTCAATCTAAAAAATAGAATCTTTATTCCAAAAAATAGGTACGTTTTAGTTCACTTTGAAACCATCTTCGGCAAAACAAATTTAAAATATCAATCCCTTCATGTCCAAGAAAAAATCACCATCAGATTAGCAGATTTGATGTAATAATCTATTCGAAACATTAAAATTATCTTATAAATATTTCTATTGAACAAGTTTTAAATTAACAATAAAA
>NW_017300343.1:4229971-4232470 GCF_001594075.2 Trachymyrmex cornetzi | reverse complement strand
AATTACAATTAATATTCACTAAAGAGTATCAAATTAAAAAACGCATGTTGATCGCAGCTCGAACGAAACATGATTAATACATTTAATATAAGACAGACATGTGTCAGGTCAACCACGAAAATAAAAAGAAAAAGAAAAAAGGACAATGTCAATACATAAACAAAAAATTTTATATAACCAAATTAATATTAAAATTATTAAGTTATATTATTCAAATTAAAAATAATTAATACGTGTTCTAATCATTTATGTTTCGATCTTGGATCAATCCCGCTACAACGCGAAGCGTAACGTATTCCGCTCGCGGTGTGCAGTGATACACGCGAGAAACTCGCGAGATCGATCGCGGTGGAAAACAAAAGGGACGGACGCACGCGAGGGGGTGGGTTATCGACTCACCTGAAACGCGAGGCAGGCGAACGTGAAGCCCAACATCAGGGCGAGCAGAGGCGCAATGAGGACGGAGAGGAGCACGTAGCAGCATCCTCTGGAGAGCCGGAAGCAGTGGCCGCTGAGCCGCCAAGCGCATTCGGGACTCCGGATCCCTTCCGGCTCGCCAATCACGTCATCCCACATCACCTGCGTTCACGCCCGCGTAAAATTTAACGATCAATAATATTCATCGCGCTTCGATCGTGCCGTTAAATTCGACACTGTGCGTGCGTACGTACGAGTGATTTCTCCATGGATAAGCGCGGTCATTTGTCAAAGTATACACACTGTTAAAAATGTCCTGAAATTTAATATACTTTTAAGTTACATAAATTAAATTCAATTTTAGGACATTAAATTAAATTTAATGTATCTGCAACTGGAAAGTATATTTGCGTACATGTACATGAAATTTAGTGTACTTTTCATAAAATTTTCCGAAGTTTAGTACTTTTTTTTATTAAATTTTATGTAGATTTGAATGAAATTTAATGTAAGTAAACGTTAAATTTATGTTACTTATAACTTTATTTTCATTGACAACATTAAATACGTTTAATGTACCTGCTTGAAATTTGCTTCCGTTACATGTGACGGAAGAAAATTTCTGTTTTTTTAACAGTGCACTATGTTAGAAATGTAACCACGACCTTCCTTTACATATAAATGAAGCTTGTGGTTATGAACGAGATTAAAAGTAATGAACGATTTAAATGAAAATTAAGTTACAGTAGTTACTTAAATGTAATGTATGTGTACACACACACACACATTTTAAATTTATGAAATTTAATGTATATTTCATAAAATTTTATAAAAAGTACATTAAATTTCATAAATTTTCGTAAAAAATACATTAAATTTCACGTACATGTATACAAATATATTTTTCAGTTATAAATATATTAAATATAATGTAAATTATGAAATTAAGCTCGAATTGTGTAACTTAAAAGTATATTAATTTCATAAAATTTTTAACAGTGTATGAGCAATGGCCGCGTTAGTAAGCTTAAAGCCCATTCTACAATTGCGTAAGTGTAGTTGTAAATAGTTGTAGTCGTAAGAATTGATCAATCACTGTCGAATACAAGAAGAATATTCAACTGTGGTTGGTCAATTCTTACAACTACAATCACTTACAACTACGCTTAGGTAATTGTAGAATAGGCTTAAAGTCCCATTACTCTACGTCGTTGACCTTCAATTATTTTCGCGGAAACGTGCATCATAGCTTTCAGCTTAGTTCAATGGAAAAGGAACCCGACAATTTAAAAAACTAGAAATTAAAGATGAGAGAAAGCGATTAGCCGCTCCCTCCAATGATTATGTAACAACGGTAGAAATTGCAGGACGTAATGCACTGAAAGAAAAGTGCTTTGTGACTGTACAGCGTAAAATAATAATAATTAGGAGCATTTTTATAATTATTTTATTACAATCATATTAATAACAATTATATTTATAATTTGATATACAATTAAAATCACGAACATTTTTTCCCGAACATTCTTACAGCATAGATATTTAAGGGACGTCCTGAGAACGTCCATACGTTCTCTGAACGTTTCCAGATCGTCTCTCGGTTAAAGTGTGCTGTATAATAAGTGTATCATTTGAATTTGCGATACGTGCGCAGAAAGAAAAGTTTCGCTAAAGTATCCAAAAATTTAACTAGACCTAAAATTAACTTTGTTAGATCAAAGTAATTATGCCGAACGCTCAAGCTAGTTGCTAAAATGTCAAATATTTGTCTAGCATTGCTTGTTTGTTTGAACGTTCAACATATAATTATTTTAATGGTTCAATAAAATTATCTTCTGTATTTATTATTAGGAAAATTTTTAAATACAGTAAGAAAGAAAATGTTAATTTTAACATTTTTTACATGTCCCAGGAGATCCACTCTAAATTTTAAGTTAAAGTAACTCATTCGTCTTGTGTTATTTATTAACGAACTAATAATGTTAAATAATTGACACAATACTTTACATTTATATTTGTTATTTTGATTTTAAGGGTGATTTAAAACTAACATATAAAATAAGTAGAGAACGTAGAAGAGTA
>NW_017300343.1:4229028-4229742 GCF_001594075.2 Trachymyrmex cornetzi | reverse complement strand
AAATATTTTAAACCGAAAATGATAAAAATAATATTTCATGTTTCTAACAGTATATTCCTTTTGCCAACATTATTTGATTAAACAATAATTTTCTGTTAAGTTGAAAAATAGTTTTTCCCTTAATTTTTTTAGATGTATCACTTTTGAAATAAGAGAACAATATTGCATATATTATATATTACAAATCATAGAATTTCAAATAATGTAAAGGACATATCAGAGTCAAATAAAACGTAAAAAAAAATAATATATATATGTCACAGAATTAAATAAAATTAGTACGTGGCGAGAAGTCATTGTGATAACTTGTCTCATAAGAGTTTTTTATAACAAGGGAAAGGAAGGAAAAAATTTTTTAACAATTCTTTTTCTACTCATTTGACTGGGAATAATATTATTTTATTCTTTTTGCTTGTCGTATTGTATTATAATTTAACTGAGAATTGTGTATAATTGACAAAAGTTATCTGCTATTTTTTATGTATTTTTTTATATTTATTGACAAGGATCGACTAATACAATGAGATACTCGAGTGTTCGGTGAGTGTGGAAAAGAAATTATTTCTTTTAGCATTCTTTCTCATAAATAAATAATTAATAAATATACTGTTATGTATGTAATAGCTAGAAATTTCAAACATACGGTTAGTAAATCGTTTGAGAGAGAAATTTTGTATCTTGGAAGACACTCATCTATCATTCAAGGTCGATCAT
>NW_017300343.1:4227289-4228887 GCF_001594075.2 Trachymyrmex cornetzi | reverse complement strand
CTACAATATGGTATATATGCAAGTACATATATAGTATATATTAGTAATTCAAGATTGAATTATTTAAAAGCAACGAGGATCCAGCTCCGACCGTAATAGGCAGTTAAATTTCTAGTATTAATTGAGTTCCTCAAATGTACGGTTAAAAAATATAAATATATTGTTCAGAGATATATACACCTCAGACAAGAAGACATCCAAATTTAAAGAGAAGGGGAAAAATGTGATGTAAGAAGGAAAAACATTCTATTGGGGCAAAATTAGGAAGAGCATTTACATAAATGAGTGACCAAAATTTATTATTATAAAATTAAAATTATGTTATAAAAGAAGAAAAGAAACGAAGTTAAGAAAAAGATTGAATAATAGGTAGATATATGTTAGGTAATTTTTCTGTATCATTCTGATTGTTAATAACATTTCTCTGCTTTTTGGTATGAATCATTTCCGAGATAGATCTTTTATAAAATAAAAACGTTCTGAATCTAAAATATTGATATTTTCCCAATCTATCTAATGACCATGCTGAAGTTGATGCAGAGAAACAACAGAATGATTATTAGATTTTCTAATATCGACTTTATGTTCTTTAATCCTAGTTTTTAATTTTCTTTTTGTATGTCTGACATAAGAGCTATCGCAGTTACAACAATTAATTTTTTATACAACATTGGTATTATCCATTTTATCCAACTTATCCTTCCCTGTTTTAATAAATTTATTTAAACTATTAATGGGTTTATATGCTATATTCAAATTATACATCTGTAAACATTTTGAAATTTTTCTGTAAAGTTTTTAACATAAGATGTAAAGTGCTATAAATTTTAATATTATTATCACTCAAGTCTTTTTGATTCGTTTGCTTCAATTTATTATTATATCATCACACGACTAAATACTCAATAATATTAAATTGAGTTATTTTATACTTTGACAACTTAAAAACTTTATTTTATCTACTAAAATCGTAACTGTTATTTCGTAACTGTTTATATCTTTATAATTTTATATATTGTGTTTATTTACACTGAAGATGGCCACATTCATGGCCGAAAAGTTTATGCTTTGATTAATTGTAACTGACATTATTATTGTAATTCTATTAATTCTATATACGAATATATTAATGATATTTCACTAACAAGATCTAGTGTGTGACATATGCTCAATATTTATTTTTATTGTTTATTTATTAGCCACGTATTGAGGACAATTTTGTTACATATAATCGCAATTTAACAATTAAAAGTAAATAAGATTCATTTGTTGTTAATATTACATTCCGTTTATTAATATTAAAGTAACCATTGATATAATAAAATTTGTGTTATATGTATATTTTCAACGTTACCGTACACTTTATCGCGCATTATTAATTTTTTAATTATGCTACTACGTAATAATATTATTTTTATTGCATTTTGAATTGCAATGATAATTGTATCATGTTTAATATACCAAAATTACTCGTTCATTGGATAAATTTTTCGTTAACAATACTCGAAGAATATCTCGTTGATCGAACATGTCTCTCTGTAAATTATTGGGGCATTTCGTTTTATGCATAATGTTCCTTGTTCATCGAATGTAAACAA
>NW_017300343.1:4226270-4227154 GCF_001594075.2 Trachymyrmex cornetzi | reverse complement strand
TATTTTGTTCCAATTCACTACAGAAAACAATACGACGACATAAAACAATACAGCATATTCGCTCGATTTGTGTCAACAGACACAATAATTGGACTGCTATAGGGAGCTGAGATTAAAATTAATCATGATGATGCGTAATTAAGATAAGTAGAACCTCAACCAAGCTGAAAAATATTAAACAAATCCTATTATAATGTAATAAATAATATAATACTTATAATAATTCTAGTTTTAAATGTAAAATCTCGATTCTTGTCATAACAATCTGAAATTCATTCCGATTGTTATGACAAAATCCGAGATTTTGGTACTAAATAAAATTTATTTATATACACGCGCACACATCCTATTCATATCAAACCATAATCAAACAAAATTTCTCATGCATTACTGCAAGAACAGAAGGTCTGTTATATACCTGCGTAAGAGTTATCCTAACAGATAAAATTGGGCCATACGTCTGAAAGAAAGTATGCTATCATTATATTTAATGAAAACAATTTTGTTAACTCTTTCGCTCAGAAAGCGGGCGATAAGTCGGAATACCGCCATTGATCAGGACCCCGCGCCAAAAGTGTACACATTAAATGTGGAGATCTTT
This sequence comes from Trachymyrmex cornetzi, assembly GCF_001594075.2. NCBI lineage: Eukaryota > Metazoa > Arthropoda > Insecta > Hymenoptera > Formicidae > Trachymyrmex > Trachymyrmex cornetzi. The sequence goes on along the minus strand of NW_017300343.1, from coordinate 4,226,553 downwards.
AGTGTTTAAAATTTCATTTTACGCCCGAACAGCATGAACAATGCCATATTGACATGTTTTTGAAAGAAAGGGCTTGTCCCTTAAAACAATATAATTATAATTTCTTTGTAAACAGTTTTTTAATTATCCCTTCCATATCAATGGCTTTATAGGTATCAATATACAACCATTACTAATTGTGTTTAAATATACAGTTGAAAAAATCAGTGATACCAACGCTGTACCGGATGGTTTGACGTAACATGTATTATAAGGAACACAATAAATTACTTGGCTATAGCCA
>NW_017300343.1:4222145-4224391 GCF_001594075.2 Trachymyrmex cornetzi | reverse complement strand
TTTTTTAATTCGTCCACCATTTTGGATCCGACATTTTGGATTATGTTCATTTCGAAATTTAGGCAGTGACCTATCAAAGTACAATCTGTAATGAGTATTTACAAAAAAAAAATTCCTTGATTCGTTCATATTTGGCCTTCAGGAGGTATTTTTGAACAAAAAATTATTCAAAAACTCTCCAATTGACCACTGTGCGCGGCCGTAGCAATAAGAAATATTAATCGCTCGACGGTATCGCGTATTTTTAGTCGGTACCAAGAAACAGATTCTTATCGTCGGAGGCCTGGTCAAAGTTGACCTAGGGTAACTACGAATTGGGACGATCGCAACATTGTCAATGAAGCTCTGCGCGTCCCAACAAGGGTTGCGCGACAAGTCGGGAATGAAGCTTTACCAGGCAGACGATTAGTACTCAAATGATAAGAAGACGCATTCACAAAAGAGGTTTAAGATCACGAATTCGTGCTAGAGTGCCCATGTTGACAACAGCGCATCTCGTCTAAGTTACACCCGTAATCATCGAAACTGGACGGCCAGACAGTGAAGAAATGTGTTGTTTATAGACGAATCTCGATTTTGTCTGTTTGGGAATGATGCTATGATGCGAATTTGGCGACGTAGACGAGAGCGTTTTGAAGCGATCATCCAACTCGAGCGTTCAGTGGAGGATCTGTTATGGTAGGGGGTGGAATTTCAATGAACCATCGAACAGATCTAGTGATTCTCCAACCCCCAGGATTCACAGCGGTACATTACATAAACGAAGTTTTGCGTCCTTGGGTGATTCCAATGCGTCGACGAATAGGCCGTGATTTCATCTTGATGCAGGATAATGCATTTCTCCATGTTGCGAGGGTAACTCGTGAGTACTTGGCAGTAAACAATATATAGTTACTGCCTCATCCATCTAACAGCCCAGACCTCAATCCTATTGAGCATGTATGGGACACAATGGGTAGGAGATTACGTAACTTGGAGAGGCCTCCTGCTAATCTACAAGAGCTTGAGAGAGCTCTACATGAAAACTGGCACGAGATACCTCAAGATTCAATCAGAGCATGAATTAATATGCAAGAACGTTTAGGAGAGGTTATCCGACGCCGAGATGGCAATACACGGTATTGAATGGCTCTATAACACTTGACCGCTCTGGCATTAGGCAAATAGGGTTTGTAGTCAGAAAATACTGTAGAAGTGACGAGCCACGGGGTCCCTAATTCGACAAATGGTTTACATAATCGTCCTTTTCAGGGCCAAAATGATGAGTAAAGTCCGACCAGCAACCTCCTCGCGGTACGTATCCGCGGTAATGCTAATGCTGGCGGTATTAAAAATGCTTGAATAATTTCAAAATGGCATTACTTGGTCAAAAAAAATCGTAGAGACTCGAATTTTTTTCAAATTGTTTGTTGAAAAGTCCACTTTACGATGGTCTATGTGGTATTTTCGAAAAAAAATCGGGGCGATCCAGATAGCGCGTCAAACAATCAAATTTTTTAAGAAAAAAAATGCTTGGGCTTTATCAAAACATGGAGATGCGGCATCGAATTGCACTTAATTTCGCATCACGTTTTTCTTAAAGTAGGGTAAGTGGTCCAACAATAAAGCATGTAAATTTCAGAGGCTCGCATTTCTCTCAGTTATTGAATTGAAGGTCTGAATTTTTGCATACAGTTTATGAATTTAGTTGACTACATACCGTAAATAATGACTTTTAAGTTATCCCTGAAGTTTAGTTACAATTTCGATTATTTTATAAAACGGGAAATGGTTCATTGTGAACAAGGGGTGTTACACAATGAACCATGCTATTTTTAATAATAATTTACATGTTTTATACTGCGAATTGTTGGGATTGTTTTAGTTTTGCTATATTTTAAAATGTTTATTTATAAAATAGATAATTATAAGGTGATGAGTATTCACAAAGCCGATCACCGCGTTTTTCTTTCGTTTTGAATGAAAACGCGTCAAATAAATATATTTTTATTGAAATTTTAGGTGGGGAGTGGGGCTGTATTCTAAATAATTATTACAATGAATTATTATTTTGAAGGTTATCGTAAAAAAGGTTATGTGGTCTACAATAAACCATGGTTCATTGTTCACTACGTCAAAATGATTCATTGAAGACCACCTAGCCTTTTTCACGATAATCCTCTAAATAATGTGGTAAAATAATGTAATAGAAAAAGTTACTTACAGAATAATAAAGCCAAATGTGCACATAAAACTATTGCACAATG
>NW_017300343.1:4219396-4222102 GCF_001594075.2 Trachymyrmex cornetzi | reverse complement strand
TTATAGGTATAACAACAAAAACATAAAAAATACGTAAAACTTACGAAAAAAATTTACTTTGCAACCCAAAATTCTTAAAATGTGACATTACATGGTCGTTCTTGGCGCAATCTGCCAGTCGACTGGGCAGCCGAGGAGGGGCTCAAATGCGAGTCGCTGCATGATAGCAGCACAATCTGATAATGTTGCATTTACGAAATATCGCAATGGTTCATAGTGAACTATTGGTTCACTGTTGGACTACCTACCCTACAGATAATTACCTATAAAATGAAAAAAAAAATCGTCTTGATACGATGAAAATTGACCAAGTTATGCGCATTTGGAAAATGGGAAAATTTCAATGAAAAATATTGTTGCGATAATTTTGTTGCGTAGTGTATATATACAGGTTGGGGCAGTAACTCTCTCCACTTAGAATATTTCCGCTATCTCTAGAGATATGAAATGATATATTTATTAAATTTGTATATAGCATTAAGAGAGGTACAATATACTAGTAGTAGTTTTTCTATGAGTGGAGGCGTTCGGAAATTTCTAGATCTTATCTCCATTTTTTTAAATGGAATTGTATGATCTTTTTTTACACAAAATGATTCCTCTATTTATTCTGCATATAAAAGTATTAAGGTAATGATATCAAAAAGCCAATAGTTTACAAGTTATTTAGTACCTTATTCTGGCATATATTGACATAAAATACTAAATAATTCGTAAATTATTAATTTTTTTTGTAATTCTTAATACTTTTGTAAACAGAATAATGAAATGAATGAATTGATGGAAAGAACCCAATGAAAAATGACAATAAAATCGAGACGTCGAATAGACGTCAATTCGACGTCAATTTTATGACTTCGATGTCGAATCAACATCGATTCGATACCGACTCTATTGTCATTTCTCACTGGGAAAACACATAGCTGCATATTTAAAAAATTATTCTTTTTACATATATATTTATTTTAAAGCAACTATGTGTTTTTCATCCACCAATTAATTCATCTCATTATTCTGTTTATAAATGTATTAAGGTACGATTGTGAAAAAATTAATGTTTAATAAATTATTAACTATTTAATGTTAATATATGCCAGAATAAAGTATAAAATATCTCGTAAATGATTGATTTTTGATACGCTAGTTTAATACTTTTATATGCGGAATAATTAGAGGAATCATATTGTGTAAAAAAATCATTCAAGTCCAATTTTTAAAAAAATGGAGGTGATCTTGAAATCTCCGAAGCGCCTCCATCCATAGAAAAACTGTTAGTATATTATACCCCCTCCCCTGTCCATGATGCTATACAGCTTCAACAAATATATTATTACATATCTCTAAAAATAGGGGAAATATTCTAAGTGAACAGAGTTACTGTTCCACTCTGAATAAATATGTATGTATGTATGTATATATACGTTTATTATATACTTTTATTTAAAATAGGACATACCCAGCAGATAAAATTATATCCAAAGTAGAAATGTCCCAAGCCAAATTTTACCTCTCCCTGTTTTATTTGCAACTTAAACTGCCAAATCTAATTGAAATAAATAATTTAATAAGCGTTACATATATACTATTATTCTTGACAATTCGGATACTTGCATAAATTTTATCAAAAGGATGAGATAATTTAAGACATTATTATAAAACGTTAATTATGTTACTTTCTCGCAGATATTAAGACTCCGCTGACTAGTCGCAGCGGCCGTGTTGAAAACGTGACGTCAGAAGCGAGGAATGACACATTAATTTGTAACAATTAATGAAACCATAAAATATGTATTTCAGGCAATATGAGTCGACACTGGTTATCAATCAGAGCAATTTTTGTTAATACTAAAAATATAAACATTAACTTTGAACGTTTGAGTCTTTATCAGCAATCTTTCCTCCTAGCGCAACGATTGGAATATTGCATGACAAAATGATATCTCAAACGTTTTTCCTCTCAAAAATTGAACCGTTTACTGTTGTGAGGTAAGTCGTTGCACTACGGGGTCGATTCTGTATCTTCAATGAAGGTGAAAATTACAAAAGTGAGCAAATTTACTAGGTACCGACTAATGAAATTAACAGTATTCTAGTAAATTCACTCACTTTTGTAATTTTCACCTCGTTTCAAGATACAGAATCGATCCCTAGGAGGAAAGATTGCTGATGAAGACTCAAACTATGAGTGGAAAACTATGAGTTCAAAGTTAAGGTTTATATTTTTAGTATTAAGAAAAATTGCGCTAATTGATAACTAGCGTCGACTCCTATTGCCTGTAATACATATTTTCTGGTTTTATTAATTGTTTTAATTAAAGGAGTCTATAAAAACTTATTAGTTTTTTATTAATTTGTAATTTATCACATTAATTTATGTTGCACGCCATTTTTAAATAAAGACAATTTGATGAAACAAAATGAAGAGATCGCTTTAAAACACTTGTAAAAATCGATAAAAAATGCCCTGTCCTCCCAGGACAGTAAATGGTCGTAAAAGGCACGTAAAGTGAACCTATATTCGGGTAGTAACAAATGGTCTAACAGATGTTGAAACGAGTAAAACTTACGTTTTTACATATAAAATTCCAAGATAACTTTAGTTCTCTTCGATAATTACGACTTTGAGAAATACGAGATAAGTCACATTTTCACAAACAAATAATAACGAAATGGCATGCAATATAAATTTCGTCATCAAAACGTCAC
>NW_017300343.1:4218664-4219328 GCF_001594075.2 Trachymyrmex cornetzi | reverse complement strand
TTACGACTTTGAGAAGTACGAGACAAGTCACATTTTCACAAACAAATAATAACGAAATGGCATGCAATATATATTTCGTCATCAAAACGCCACTTTTTCACGCCTACAAATTTAGCCATTTATCGTGGTGCGGTGCTGTAACACTACGCTGTAAAGGCTATGGCACATAAAAAAACTTAAGACGTAAGACTTAAGCAATAACGAAATCAATATGCTGGATTCGCTATTGCTTACGTATGGTCTTACGGTCTCTATTGTGATTGGTCGATTCGCTTACTGCTTAAGTCTTACGCCTCAAGTTTTTTTATGTGCCATGGCCTTAACTACGTAGAATGTATGACTATCGGTTTCGCCAGACGGCCGTCTGAGGATCCGCGCACAAAGATGGTCGGAACTGTTTCCGATTGAGTGGTAATTGTAAGTCATTGTCGTAGGTCAACGCACAATAATTTTACGTAAACGACATACATAAAATCTTTGTGCGTTGACTTATGACAACGACTTACGATTACGACTCAGTCGGAAACAGTTGCGACATCTTTGTGCGCGGATCCTGACTTTGTATCGCTACCGTCAACGTAGAGTTCTTGGCTGAGTAGTAAGGAGCCTTAAAGAGCAAACCTATCCCTTACTTTTAATAACATTTTGTTATTTTTAACTTCAA
>NW_017300343.1:4216199-4218541 GCF_001594075.2 Trachymyrmex cornetzi | reverse complement strand
GAGTTAAGTTATTTAACCACAATGTTATAGTAAAATTAACGACATATTGAGTACAAGCAAGGCCGATACACAGAAATGGTTAAACAATAAATAACTCAAAATGAATATAATACAATACTATGAATTTAACATATTGTATTCCTTTATGTATTTTTTTAGGATATTTGTGCGTATCAACACCAAGTACAAAACCCTTATAAACTATTTCGAATTCTGTATGCCAAAACGTACTGAGCTTATTTTGTAGAATATTCGTAGTGTGATAGTAGGATACAGATCGTATGATAGTAGAATATTGACAGTACGATGAGGTATGATATTAGAATATTGATAATATGAAATAACTTTTAAAAACTCGCTTTTGTTTTATAAAATAAAAAATTTTTGAAATTTTTTCTAACTTATCCTTACGTGTGGCGTTAGAATGTGCGTACAAGTATTCTAAAATATATAAAAGAATAACACAATTGTTATGTAATATCCCAATTTTGTACACACTCATTCAATGACATATATGTTGATATCCAGATTTTTAGTCTAGTAAAATTACGCATAAGAAATCAAAATTCTAAAATTAAATTTTATTGTAATTATTTACCTGTTTACGTAAATCCTCATCGAGATTATAACTGGACAATTTGTGAAGAATTGCTACTGTCTCATTTATCTAAAATTATATCAACATAAAACGAAAGTTTGTATTAAATCTGAAAACTTTGCATTCAATGAATAAAATTTTAAATAAAACTTTGACATGTGTAATTTTATTGTTGCTTGTGCTTATTATTCTAGTAATAACTAGTTATTAATTCATTTGTTCTATTATAATATATACCTCATAATAAACAGTTTGACATATGTAGTGTAATGTGAGAAATAGAATGGTACTCAAAACGAAATCAAACAATTTACATAAATTCATTAAAGCATAATTAAATTCCCATGTATACCGATATTTAATCATACCATACATCAATTGACAGACAGATAAAGCTTTATAAAAGTACCATACCATGTGTGTTGATATTCGTATTTTCAATACTTTGTTTAGTTTGCGTGATATAAGGCATAGTTGTAGGTGGACGTGCCTGTAAATAAATTGTATTTGTTATAATTAATCAAACCGAAAAACATACACGAGAAGTATATTAAGGAAATTATATTTTTAACGTAGAATTCGATATAAACTGTAGTGTTTTATTACATGCGGTTCACGACATATGAGAATTTGTGTTTTAAAGCAGAAAATTTATCTGTTTTACTCCTTTGAAAAAAATAGTGTTAAATATATGTTAATATCATCAAGTTTATTTGAAAATATATGTTAAGATTATTGAAATTGGTGAAAGAAGTTGCTAATTTTTAAAAGTTATACCAAAAAAATACTTAGGCACAATGAATAATCCTGTTAAACAAACAAGTATATATTATCTTTACACCTGATTTATCTCATTATTCTATTCATAAAAGTATTAGGATATTACGATTGTCAAAAAATTAGTGCTTTCCGAGATATTTAATGTGTCATGTCAATTATATGTGCCAGAGAAATGTGTCTATAATATCTCATAAATTATTGGTTCTTTATATAACACATCACTCAATAAGTCCCGGGCCTGACATAATAGATGGCGCACTAATAACAAATCCATATAATTTTTAGAAAGTATTAACCTTCAAACGATATGAATTAAAATTTCACGACAATCGGACCTTTACTTTACATGTTACAGTGATTTAAGTGACGCTGTTTTTGCATTTTTCCAAACAATGGAAAAATCTGAATTTCGTGTGTTGATTGGCAAAAGTACGCGAATTGGGCTTCGAATTACTTCCTCATCCACCGTATTCTCCAGATCTGCCACCTAGCGACTTCTGGCTGTTTGCAGACCTCAAAAGAATGCTACAGGGAAACAGATTTAGATCAAATGAAGGGGTTATTGCGCAAACTGGGGCGTATTTTGAGGCCAAAGACAAACCGTTCTACAAAAAAGGCATCGAATTGTTAGAGAAACGTTGGAATCAGTGTATCACACTAGAAGGAGACTATGTTGATGAATAAAGTTGAATTTTGCCTAAAAGTTGTTGTTTTATTAGTTAGGCCCGGGACTTATTGAGTGATGTGTTATCAAACTTAATACTTTTACATGCAGAATGATTATAGAGAAATCATATTACGTAAAAAATCATATATTTCCATTTTAAAAAGCGTGGATAAACATTATATCTTTTTCATTGCATCTCTTATCGTATCTCTATTTAGAAAAGAATAACGTGATCTCAATAGGCCTCGCTCGAAACAATTGCACATTCATAGAAAACATTTTTTTAATACTTTTTGA
>NW_017300343.1:4212317-4216147 GCF_001594075.2 Trachymyrmex cornetzi | reverse complement strand
ATATACATTCGCGTGAATGTGTGTACACAGTAATTCTAATATCTAATAATTACATTAAAATCCATATAACATATTGAATGTGATTTTTAGGTTCTGTTGTCCGCTGATGCACAAAGATGGATCTGTTTTGTCTTCTGTAATCTACACTGCTTTCGAACAGATCAGAATATAATACAAGTAAACGTTCATTGATTCGATGAAATCTGGAGCTTATGCATCTGAATTAAAATAGACTTAGTTATATCTTTTATTAACATTATAACATATATAATATGTATAAGCATATTAACGCTAATTGCGTTAATAAATAACCAGAAGTTGGACTAAATTAGAATTTAATTATTTACTTTTTATATTTCATATAATATTTATACATATATGAGCAGCAGAATTTTTGAATGTGTTTTGTCCAAAACTTATAATTTTTAGATAACGAAAAAGAAAGCCACCAGAATACTACGCGCCATACAGAAAATAACAATTTGGCAATCAGTGATAAGCAGGGAAATGTTACATATAATTCCTCAGCAATTGTTAAAAACATTAAATAAATGCATTTTAACTAGGTTTTTAGTTTTAATGGTTAAAAAAATCGATTTTTGTTTGCTTTCTATGAAAACTTAGGATTAAGAATATGCCACAAAATCGTTTTTTGGGAGAAACCGAAAATATTGAAAATATACGAGATAAAATGACGTAATGTTTGGGGCCACACGATTGATTCAAATAGCGCGCCCCAATCAATTACTGTTATTACCGGCGCTCGCCATTATTTATATTCAACCTTTCGAGACCATTGTAGAACGTTTCTATCTAACAGAGCAGAGTTTCGTTCCCTTCTGAGTGTCACTTTCGCTCCTAACGGAAAACGGAGCGGTACTTGTACTAAAATGTTTCTGAACTTTATTCGCGTTCTTCCCGAAACCGTGCTTCGAATATGGTAATCACGATTCCAAAAAGACTATTAGTCCGACTGACTTCTACTTTTACGGTTATACTCAGAGAACATATCATTATCGCACAAACTAGAATTAATAGTCTATGTTAATTTTTTCTATTTTTTTGAATGTCGAATAAAAAGAAAAAAAAATGAAAATATTTGAATTATTTTTTCAAACTGCGTATCGTCAGTTCAATCGTAATATAACTAATTGTTGACATGCGGCGCAGCTCTTCCTTGCAGCCAGGAATGAAAGTTACCGTTAGTTTTGTAATTACTTTTTTAAGACGATTTTACTCTTATTTTTTATGTTACAATTTTCCGTCATTTTTTTATGACGACATATGTCAAGGTCAGGTTTATCGGAAAGGAAAATTCTGACCATATATGTTTATTTGATTACTTTACTCAACATTATTTCCGTCATAGCGTTTTTTAAAGATGTTCACCTCTTACAAATATTTAATAATAAAAAGTAGTGATTATTTATTTATTTTAAATAATTGTTGTTTAGTATATTTTTAATACTCAATATAAGTATTGTATATACATGTTTTGTACAGATAATACAAACAACATACATATGTTGTCAATGTCATGATCATTGACGTAGATGGCTCTCTTTTTTTATATTGTATGTACCAGAAGGTCTTTAAGTGTTTCACTCTGTAAACATTTTGACGCACAATATCAATAAAAATAACTTACAAATTAAATGTACACATATCTATAATACTAACCCAAGGATAGCTGCAGAAATCAGAGCACTTAAGACAACGATATTTTGCGCGTAATTCTGCAGAAGTATAGTTAAGATCTTGCCCCAATCTATAGTACTGTCGTAAACTACAAAAATCAAAAACGCATGATATGTTACAAAATAACAAGGGTATACAATCAATACGATAATTATTCGAATTATCCAATTACGTAGCCTTTGATATTCCTTTGGCGTTCCGAAAGTTTCCAACGTGTGGTCTACTATAGCAAGTTCACGTAAACAAATTTTCAATTCCTTTAAAAAAATCATATTGATCGATTATGCGATACGAACAAAATTATTGTAATTTTATATTTGAGTAAAAATTGTTATTGCAAAGTTTATACGGAATGTGATAAAGAGTTACGTTGTTATAAATTAAGTATTAAAATTGATCTGTTAAAAAAACTTTTTTTAAATTTAATTTAGTTTATTGCAAAGCGCTATGGAAAAGATTACACGTTAAAAGAGAAATAAACATAAATAAAAAATATGATACGATAGACTATAGTAGCTTGCAAATGGTTAGACGTCAGCAAAACTGCTGTTACAAAGCCTACCAGCAACAAAAAATGGCAACTAAGGCAAAGATGTTCTGAAAAGTAATATTGGTACCTGGTGACAAGAGGGTTAAAAGAAAAATGAAGCTCAGAGTTCAATTGAAGGACGCGTCGCAAATATAAGGAAGTATTAGAGCGAAGGAGATAAAAAACGAGACAGCATAGGTGAAGAATAAAATGTTTTAAGTCAGCCAGATATCTGATAATACGGAGATATGGTCGTATTTACTGACACAATAAGAGAAGCTGAGGCAAAAATTTTGGATACGGTGTACACGATTCAGGAGTTGTTGATTAAGAGCCAGAACCTAGACGACATCGAGGTAATCAAATAACGAAATAACGCATAATTGAGAAGCGAGGAGTTTTTGAGAGCAGGAAATGATGTGGTAAAGGAAAGAGAATAAAGAAGATGTAGACAGGTGTATGCAGCCCGGCACTTGACGGCCACGTGTGAATCGAATACGAAGATTCAACATGGACACCAAGAATTTCAATAGAGGAGGAGCGAGGAATTGGAACAGAGTTAAGGGAAATATGGAAAGATTGAATACGAGATAATAATGTTGAGGAAACGAAAATAAGCAAGGATGATTTATAGGAATTTAGATGCAGCGAATTATTAGTAGAGACCATTCGGTAATAGATTATAACAGCGAAATTCAACTGCGCGTTAGGAGTCTGCACGGTATTCAGCGCGATTAGCGGTAATTGTTATTGCTGAGGATTGTTCAAAACGTGAGCCGAAATCTAATTTGTTATTCACAACTAATTTTTACGCAAGATAGCATCCAGCTCAGAGACTCCTAACACCCAGTTGAATTTTACTGTTATATTTCATGGTATTAATTAAAGAAGTCTATAATTTTGTATATTTCACTATTTGAATTTTTCATTCGGCAATAGATCTTAGATTTTTATTTAAAGCGGAACAGTCTGTTAAAGCATCGAATGGATGAAAGGATTTGATAAGAATTACGTCGTTTGCATAAATGAAGAGATCGGAGAACAGAGAAACATTAGACAAATTAGAAACAAAAATATTAAAAGTAAAAGTCCGAGTATGAAATCCTGGGGTACTCCAGAGGAAACTTCACGAGGAGAGGAGAAAAGAGGAAAAGGATTATACATGAGGGCTTGCTGGGTGCGAATTGTAAGGAACGAGTAGATTAGCGAGAGGCCCGAATGGGATAGACTGCATAGCTTGAGTTTAACTAAAAGTAGGTCATAGTTGAAGATAATGAAAGCCTTTTATACAAACTTTTCATAAATTTGTATTTGCCTATAGGCTCCTTTAAAGCTCTCCATTAAATATACTACTAAACAAAAGATAAGTAATATCAAAAGATCAAGTATTATTATATATATATATATTTAAAAATACTACTAAACAAAAGATAAATAATATCAAAAGATCAAGTATTATTATATAGTAATCGGGAATACATTTTAAATTTTTACCTTAAGACGGCAGATGTTGGTGGGAATTAATATAATGGTGATCACCGATATGATATGTACGATGTATATTCTTTTAATTCGGAAAATAAAGATGGAATAATATGGATAG
>NW_017300343.1:4211782-4212066 GCF_001594075.2 Trachymyrmex cornetzi | reverse complement strand
ATAGATTCCACAGTTTCTCTAGAAGCTTTGTGAGAACTACACTGTAAGATATGTACACTGGGAGATGTAACGTATGTAAGTGCCTTTCAACAAGTATTGAACGACAGAATAGACACACAGATAATCTAGATTAGATTGCCTTTCTTTTCACAGAATTTTTATTTATAGATACGTAGATTAAGGCCAGTAATTATAGATCACCTTGAAAAAAAAAATTTATATTTTTATCTAGAACGATATCAAACATTTAATGAAATATTTAATAGTTATGATCGATCATAAAT
>NW_017300343.1:4211313-4211702 GCF_001594075.2 Trachymyrmex cornetzi | reverse complement strand
AATTAGACTCCATGTAGTAATTACGGATAAGTTCACCAAATGCTTTATATATCCTTTTTGGATTTAATTTCAATTGAGCATGGTATTGATTTTTTTCATGAAATCTAATGCTCTTTACTATCTCCTGTAAAAGCCATAAGGCACTTCTTATGATATTACACTTCGAATTAATTTTTGTAGGGATATATCCTACTTTATGTCTCACGTTTTACTATTTAACGATGTTAATAAAGTATGCAGAGCTATTGTTAAGAAATAAAAAATAATTGACGCTTGAAAAATATAAGCAAATGCTAAAAAATATTACGATATGCATTATTTAATAAGTAAATGCTATAATTACTTAAATATATAACGCTATAATTATTTAAATATATAATGTCGTATAA
>NW_017300343.1:4177266-4211142 GCF_001594075.2 Trachymyrmex cornetzi | reverse complement strand
TATATAAGGCAAGAATTTTGTAATAACTTTTTGTGATTTTTTTCTAAAAAAATATTATAAGATTGATTAAAATCAAAATATTATTTTATTAAAAAATTGTTGCCATATTATAATCCTTATAATAATAAATCAGTTTCCAATAGCAATATGTTATAAGTTACTGTTTTAATAGTACCATATAATTTTAAACAAGGACTTCCAATTGGGATAAAATCTCCCGGTGTATCCATCAAATCAACGAAAAAATTCGGTTTTATAAGCTTGGTTGGGTATATCGTTAATTGATAATCTCGAGAAAGAGAAATTTTTTCTCTCTCGTGTCTGTTCTGATATGTGAAGGCATTTGTCTCTTGTCTAATAATTCATCTTACAAATATTTTGTAAATATTTTATAAATATCGCGTGCTGTCTGAGATACGAACATACGTATTATACTAATATTTTATATTATTATTTTTATACTTGTAAATGTATACTAGCTAAATATCCCTTCCCACTCATTTTGAGCACTTTTTCGAATAAATATCATTTATTTGCTCTTCTACAAAATCTTATTTAAAAAGATTTTTCCAGTTTATTTGAAAGATTGGAAAGATTTCATAAACTTCAAGAAAGAATTAAAAAAAATAATTTTTTTTTAGTTTAGAGTGTTCGTCTATGCTATTTGAGTATGCATTGCTTCAATAATATGATATTATTGAACTTACTGCATGACAGTTTTTAATTTGTCTGTACATCGCATTCGATTCTTCAGCACGTATGTGCGATCTAAGCGGCAGCCATCTATGCACCGTTTAGATAATCACAGCTGCGGTCGATAACTTACTTCCCATGGTAAAAGGTAGGGACATGCATTAACATTCACCCTGTATATTTATATATATGTAACACATGTAAAATATGTAAAATATTTTAAAATTTTCAACATTTTTGAAAAAATTTTACTTAGGCGACTAATGATCTCCTATTTACTAGTGATCGGTACGTTACTGAAGCTACATTGAACGCACATGCGTCAGAAATCCGGCCCGTTTAACAACACTGATCCGTTATTATTTTGCCAAACCAATCACGTCAGATTTTCGCGTTTGCTCTTCTTACAAGCGCTACGAGGGCTTTTTCCGAATTCCGCTTCTATTTGCCAGAAAATGGATGTTTTCGGTATCTGATATAATTTTAACCTTTAAGAATTTAAACTTTAAACGCGCTTTTCTCGAAACGTTGTTTTTTTGGCAGTTGACACAATTTCGGTCAATCTAACTGACCCATTTAAAGAATTCTTGCGGCGTTGTATTCGTAAATTGACTAGCTACCGCGTAAACTAGAATAAACCGATTTCACTAAAAATGAAATTTTTTATCCAACTTTTTTGATCGAAATAAAAGCGTTTTTTCGCATCACGTTCTAAAAACATGTGTCAACTTGCGAATTTTCAATATTTTTCAATAATTCTAATTTACGCGATAGCCACACAAATAAACTTTAAGAAAAAAATTTGTTTTTTTATTTCTGGCTAATATATAGTTCTCGAGATATCGTATCAACCGTTTGGTCCACGGTGGGTCAACTCCATACGGAAATCTGAAACAGCGTTTGGATTAATATCGCGTAACAACTCCATATGGCAGCAGCTACGTTTTTGAACGATAGCCATTTTGGTGAAATCTATCTGCATCGCAGAAACGGCAGAAATAAATCGCACGCGTATCGTTTTTTTGAGAACATTGTTAGTGTGTTTCTCATATGAATTTTTTCAAACTTCTATTATTATAATTAGTGCAGGAGAAATGGATAAACAAAGATGTGTAGTGCCAAAATGTACAACGAGTCGAACGACATCACGACACATATTTCCAAAGAATATCCAGATAGGATGTCTTTGGATTAAAGTTGTGCGCAGCCTGCACCTTATTAATATTCCATACGATCAAGTTCGTAAGGAAAAATATTGGGTGTGCCACAAACATTTCGAACCAATAGCCTGGGTTCCAAGATATAAAAAATCAACATGGAGAGACGACGCCGTTTCAATTTTGTACACGCAAAAATTATCGTAAAGGATTTTTTTGTGTTCTATTACATTTAAACATAAAATAAGTGTAAACAATGAGTGATAAATAAATAATAAAAATTATTTTCACCACAAAAACTTTCTTTGTTTTCCTTTTCAAATATAATCATAAATGTACGCATATACGATATACTGGACCTAATGTATATACACTGCTCAAAAAAATTATTGCATAGAAAAATTGTGGGCAAGAATTGGCCAATTTTGGCTAACGATAACTTTGCGAAAAATTATCGTAGGATAACGTTTTTTTTTAAATTAAAGCTTGAAATCTCTTCTTTAAGACGCTATGTTCAGATTTTAAGTTTCATGCACATCTGCCATTGTAACTCTCAAAAATATGAGGGTGTGTTTGTTATATTGAAAATTGCAAAGTTTAACGGAATGCACGGACTTTGTAAAATTTTTTTAGAGAATGCCGTATTCAACGACATAAAGTTCAAACTTTCCTCTTTAATTTAAAAAAAAAAACGAGTCGCTGCGATTTTTTTTCGCAAACTTATAGCCCCTCAAAGTTACCCTTGTATTTTTTACATGTATCGACATTATCATTACCTGATATGCACCACGACGAGATTGCTGTCGGATTTTGCACAGCGTGTGTGTACGTAAATTTCAGTACGTTTTTCGGATAGTATATACAATACAAATATGGAATGAGTAGAAATTGTTTTCAAGCCGTACTGTTGCACACAAATATTCTGATTGTCACGGACATTGGCGACATTCAGTATAAAATTTAAACTACTCCCACGATATAGCACGCTGGGTGCAAGATTAACGCTCTGGGTGCAGAGACTAGCGCTCTGAGTGCAGAGACTGCTATTGCTAGATTCACACTGCATCCGATGTACGTCGTACGACGTTTTGCAACCAATCAGAAAACAGGATTCCGATGGATTTTGCTTCGTATCATCGGAATCCTGTTTTCTGATTGGTTGCAAAACGTCGTACGACGAAAATCGGATGCAGGGTGAATCCAGCAATAAAGTCCTTTTTCATGGGCGTCAGTTGATGAGTTTTCAGTGTCAAAACAGGTCACGTAACCTCTTTTGACGCTGAAAACACGTCAACTGACGCCCATGACAAAGCATCTTTATGCTGGATTCACATTGCATCCGATTTGCGTTATACGACGATCTGCAATCAATCAGAAAACAGGATTCCGATGATTCCGAAACAAAATCCATCGGAATCCTGTTTTCTGATTGGTTGCATTGCATCTTACGATGCACATCGGATGCAAGGTGAATCCAGCATAAGGAGTACAAGTACGAACTACGATGGTGCAAATTATCCTTCTGTTATTTATCTTCGAAGGATACGTGTCGTAAAGTAAAAATTGTTTCGAATGTGCACGTATGGTGCGAGTTAAAAGAGCGTTCGCTTGTTTTCTTATTTCAAAAAATAAAGGAAGAACGCAAACCGAAAAAAGAAAATGCCGAAGGAGATGAACACGCCGTGGGATAGTCGCAACCGTGGACACGAGGACAAGGCTTACTTCGGTGTGTACTTTCTTCAACCTTTTTACCCGTTACATATGATTTGGGATGTACGTCCAAGAGCGTTTCATTTTGCGCATGATTTTATTATTTAATATTTCATCAACAACAAGGATAGAGTAATACATCATACGTATTAAAATACGTGAAACGGAATACATTCTTTGACGGGCTCCTATCCCTCGCTTATCTCAACAATGTTTGTCCTATGTCCTCGACACCCATGTTATGCAGGTAATTCCTGCGTAACTTTAACATTTGTTTGCTCGTATCTTTTTTTTATTAACAAGACGTTGGCGAGAAAAAAACAGATTCATATGATTTATTTTTACACGCTTTTTGATAATGCGGATTGAGAAAATCGATCAAGCGACACTGCGACACATGGAAAGAGAAAAAAAAGCACGCTGAATTTGTTTTTTCATATCAAAAGTACAGATGATTTCGTCAAGATGAATAGATACTTTATCACATGATGATAGAATTGTTCTGAGATCTTGGATGGAAAAAGAACTAATAAATCATTTTTGAACAATTTAAATATGATTGATTAATTCAAATTTACTGATTAATTATTGTGATGAATTAATTCTTTTGCGGGGACAACACGTGACTTTATATGTTGCAAGATCGACTAGACAAGTTCCTAGATTTCTTGATTCAAAGTTTAATCCCATATATGCATGATTAAGAAATTGGAATACACTGTCAATTAAAGAATAAGAGAATTTCAGCTTAACGATTTAAATTATTTAAAAGATGGACAAAATTATTTTAAAAGAAACAATATATCAATATATTTAGTATCTCGTATTTCAAGGAGAAATTGAAGGTGTTAAATTCTCAGTGAGATCTAAAAAAAATCAGTGAGATCTAAAAAAAATTAATTGTTTTTCTGTTAAAGATCTCAGACCGATTTCTAACCGATTTGTCATTGATTGCTAGCAGAAAAAGTAGCTTTGCAATTGTAAGATTCTTTAGTACGATTGGTTTAGAGTTCCAGTGAGAAACTAAGGGTAAGACCAATTATATTAAAGAATTTTCAGGTAGATAGTTTTCGAAATGATTGTTTAATATGTCAATATGTGAATAATTATTTTTTAAAAGTAAATTTATTATATTTATTTTTATATCTATACATACACATTCTCTTCTATTCCTCCCCTCCCCCTCCCCTCCAAATATAAAGTTGTCCTACTTTAGATCTGAAAATATCTGGTCATATTAAGCTGTGAATAAGACTTTTTTAACATAAGATTCAAGAATTTTTTAATATATTTGATATATTTTTTTTGTATTGCTGTTTTATGTTGCATCTAATTTTTCTAACACTTACTGCATAATGATAACAATAATAATGGTAATATAATAATAAGATTAAGCACTATATATTTTTTACACAACCTATATATATGTATGTAATTACTGTGTTATTCCAGAGTTATCTACACAATTATTATGAATTTTTTAGATTGTGAGAACTTTATGAAGAGTAGTAATCAACAATTGTTGAACATCAAAGAGATGAATTTTGTCCGAAATGAATGTTTCATGACAAAAATAATTATTTTTTAAATAATTTTACTGCTTTATTCTTATTATCTATTCTTAGATCATAATGATGGAGTAGAAAGATCTGTAGGAAGAAATGGAAGATTTCATGTTGGTCCCATCAAGCATCATGTATCGTTCAGGATTCATAGACCTAACAATCTAATATCCCGTAATTTGGCATTTGCGAATTTGGACAACGACATTCCGATGACTTCTAATAATAATACCAGACAAGTGATAATCAACCAGAGAGACCAGATAAATCAGAGAGATAGAGAAAGAGGTGGTAGGATTCGGCGTACTGTTTATCATGGGGGAAATAATTCTGTGCCCAATTGCAAGGGAGCTCAATTTCAAGGGATTCAAGGAAGGAATTTTAAGGGAGATCAATCAAATTCTAGGATGCAACCTTTTATTTTGAGAGTATCCAATGGATATAGAATTAATGTAAGTATATTTCTATAATTATAAATTGTATTTAAGTATCAGTATGTGTATATAGATTTGAAATAAATTTCTATTTGTATTTTACAGATACCATACGGCCATAAGTACGAAAGGGATTATATTATAAATACCCTTTTGAATTATATGGCACCTAAAGTATTCGTTCCTATAATGGTATGTGATATCTATGTCTTTTTTAAGGAGAAATCTATATTTTTTATTTAATATGTGTCTTAATACCTCTAATCATTCTTTAATATGATATGCATGGATAAATATCAATAAAATTCAAATCGTATACAGCAGGGTTGGGTAGTGCTAAGTTAAAAAGATAAAAGTTAAGTTAAAAAATTAAAAATTTAATTAATTTTAACTTAATTATATTTTAGACTCTTAACTTTTTAACTTAATTTAGTTACATTTTATCGGTAACTATTAACTTTTAATTTGATTTTTTTGAAGTCAATCCTTAGACACACAATGCGAGAGGATAGTATATAATTTAGTAATTTTATATTATATAATCGTTACTTGTGAACAAAAATAACCAGATTTTTTATTAAATATGTTGTGAAAAAGGAAAAACACTACAAAAAATTATATAAAATGGTTAAATTTTTTCTTTTTCTTTGGTTGTTTGTTCAGACAAAATTTAACTTTTAACTTTTCAATTACTTTTTTTATTAACTTAACTTTTAATTCAATTAATTTCATTATGGATTAACTTGTATTTTAATTAAGTTAAATTTTTAAGGCTGTTAATATTAACTTAACTTAGTTAAAAAGAAATTAACTTACCCAACCCTGATAAACAATAATAAATGTACATATGTAAATAAAAATTGGTTTAAAACCATGTAGCGCTAAAACAAAAATTTATTTGCAGTACAAAAAAACAAGAACTGACGCTTGTTTTTACATAGACGATTATAAGACAGCAAGTGCGTTGCTGAACTGTGATCGAAAGATTACGATGAGTGATGGATTTAAACTGCGAGTGAGGGTGAAACCAGAATTTCCAGTTTGCGACATTGATGATGAAGTAAAGGAACGATTGAAGCAAGTAATGGCTAAGAGATATAGACAAGACACCAAAGCTTTGAATTTGTCCAAGTTTCATCTTGATTCTGGTAAGAATAAAAAGTTGTGAAACTATAAATATAATGAAAATGTGCTATTAATAATACTATAAAAATTAATATATTAATGATATTAATGTAATTTAGTTGAGTATTATTGAGTATAAATTAATGAGTTAATGTAATTTAGAGGTTTTAACGTACATGTATTTATCTTACAGATCTTTGCTCTGATTATTTTTATGCACTGTCCTATCCTATTATGATGATGACTGTGTTGGATATTATGGCAGAGTACATACCAAATTTAGAAGCCTTGAATTTAGAAGGAAATAAGCTGCAGAATATTGAGAGACTTGGTATACTAACCAAGAAATTCTTAAAATTGAAGATTCTTTATATGGATGATAATAAGGTGAGTTTAGCTAAATAAGAAAATATATATATAACATAATCATCAACATAATATTCGGTTTTAATAATCTTAAGTTAATTGCATATTCTAGATTAGAGATATTTATCAACTAGATGCTATTAAGGACCTAAAACTGACCGAATTGAAGTTATCTGGAAATCCTGTTTGTAACAAGTATAAATTTCGACAAAATGATTACGTTAGGTAATGTATTTTTTCAACGTAATCTTCTTTTACTGAGAAGTATTAAATTTCACAAGAAGTATTAAAAATAATCTGTTAATTTCTATTCGTGAGATGGTATTTCTACAGAGATCATGTTATATTTATTTTGAAAACTTTCAAGTAGACATTTTTTAATTAAGCTTAATTCTCAATAATTAAACATTTACTATAATATGATACATTAAACAAAACATTTATTATTACATATCATATAAAAGTAAATGTTTTCTTTAATAACACACGCACACGCGCGCGCGCGCAGCACACAAATGTGCAAAATTTATCATTAAATTACAAGTTTTTTTATTTAAAAAACGTTAAATTTTTAAATTTTAAGTAAACAATTTATATCTGTTTCTGCCATTTAATGAAGCTTTGTGTTTTTGTTATTTGTTGTTGTTTAAACCTAGTGAACTTACCTTTTTAATTATAGAGATGTTCGAAGACGATTCCCAAGATTACTGTTTCTGGTGAGTATATCATGCATGCTGTTACATATTCGTAATTGAAATCTCTTTTCTCATATAACATAACTTTTTATTATGTTATTGAACAGGATGGCACAGAATTACCACGACCGATTGTCTTCGATATAGTAGATGCCAACATTCCTCTATCGCAGAAGATGTTTGTCGCTGTCGATGCAAAAGTACAAGAAATTGCTAAGCAATTTTTACTACTATATTTTACGGTATTTGATAGTGAAAATCGTCAACCTCTACTGGATGCATATGACGAACATGCATGCTTCAGCATGACGATAAGCATTTCTCATAATAATAGCAAGTGAGTATTTGTGCAACGTTGCATTACTTTTTTCTTTAACGAGATTCTCTATTTAAAAAAGTAGAAGGGAATTTCGTAACTTTTTGTATTTTAACACAGAAGTTTTTGGTTACTTACATCTTTTAAATAATAAATAATGTGAATAATATATATATATATATAATATATATATAAATTTTGCAATAGCCTAAATGATAAAAGGAAGTAGTTGTAAGTAAAGGTTCAAGGAATATTTATTTTCTGTGTTGTCAATTAATCGCTATTGAGGTTACATCGTTCAATATATAATCTAAACAGAATAATTTATAAATATTTCATACTTTGGAAATGATATGCCAAATTTTATTTTTTTAATTCTAAAATATTGTTTTAACTTTATTCCTTCATATGAATATAGTTTTTCAAAATTCTTATATTTATGTTCACGATTAAATTATCTAAAACCTTCCATTTCATAAGATTTAAGCTATTGTAGAAGATTAAGAAAAATTATACTATAAAATTTGAAAAAAATTTATTGATGTGTTTATATATAATTATAAACTTATTTTTAAAATTTAATAAAGTTCTTATATTATGTGAAAAGATTAAAGAAACGTTTCAAGTATTCTTGTATTATGAATATATTCTTAATATTCTTAGTATTGTGAGTGATGGTACAATTCAAAATTATTGAACTAAAATAATTTTTTACAGGTTAAATGGGTATCATTTGGAGAATCGAAACCTATTTAGAATAGACGATACGACCAGAAGACAGAAACTTTTGAAACTAGGTAGATTACCTGTAGTTTCTTTTATATCAGAAATGCCACGAACAAGGCATCTGTTGAGTACTTTTACCATGGACATCTCCCTTGCTACAGTAAGTAGCTATTTATTACTACGAGTGACCATATCCTATTGTGTGTTATACATTATATGAAAGATAAAGAGATATGTGTATAAGAAATAAAGATAGACTCATAATTTATTTTTTATTTAACCACAGCAAACAATGATGTTCATTACGATAACAGGCTACGTTCAACTTGATAACAAGGAAGAACCTATTATCTATTATTTCAACCGAACATTTATAATTGTTCCGAAGGATGAAGGATACTGTATTCAGAATGAGCAGTTGCATATTAGTCAGCTACCTGAGTCGCAATTAACGAAATTGCACCAGCAACTAAATCAGTTAGAAAATCAACAAATCCAATTGGAAACGCCGGCTCTGAGTTCAGTAGAAGTAACGAATTTCGTGGCAACAGAACCCAGTGACGAAATGAAGCAGCAGATGACGTTAACGTTAAGTCAACAAACAAATATGAATCTGGAATGGAGCTTGAAATGCTTACAAGATACACAGTGGAACTACGACAATGCAGTCTCTGCCTTTATTTTAAATCGTGAACAGATACCATCACAAGCGTTTACGAAGTAAACATGTAAGTAAGAAAATTCATTACTGTGATAATAACTTGTAAGAAAAGTTCGAGCTTCTTGTAAAATGTCAAACTCCATTTCATTTCATTTCGTTTATGTTGCATTTGTTTCCCACGGGTATATTTATTTTTATTTGATATAGGATATCCAAATAGAGAGCATCTGGATATTTATATTACTTTCCAGTTTCGAATTTTTGCAACAAGGAATAATTATTAATTTTTGCGAAGAAAGAAAAGTATTAGAAAAAGTAATGTATATTAAAAGCTGCGTTAATATACAGAATCGTCTTGTTTTGTTAATATTGAACTTATGAAATTGCACACAATATATCCTTAAGAAAGTTGTTAAAAATCATAATTTTGATTGAAATTACAATCTCAATATTATATGATTAGTAAGAAGTATCATTAGTAAGAAAGATATGGTCAGTAAAAAAGATTATTGACCGCGGACATAATAACATTTGAATAAGCGCTTAGTAATTATATTGCCTGCGCTTAGAATAGGCCTTTATATTTATAAATCTATCTAAGATATATCAATAATGAGTGCTTGCTCAAATGACTTATGTCCACTGAATGTGCTCATTTTTTCTATTATGATTTTTGACAAAAATTTCATATATTATACACACACACACGCACACACAGACATAGTATATATATGTAAACATATTTATATTTGATAGCATTATAATGAAAATTGTAACAAATTACTTACATACAATAGTTTTTTTTTTTTTTTTTTTTTTTCGGAAAAATTATGTTTGGTGAAAGCTTATACAATATAATTGGAAATGTTAGGAATGGTTAGAAATAGTTGGTAATATGTTACAAATAGTTGGAATTGGTTTAAAATCTAAATATCATATTAAAATTGCAATAAAATATAAATTTTTGGGCATGTGTATGATGTATGAAATCACTCATTATCATACGATGAAAGTGATTAACTGAATGTTCCCAAAAATTTTTATTTCTTTAAAATAGTAATTTGTACACTTTTTGTTGGTGCTGTTAATTGATAAATATACGATGTATAAATTAAAATATAGATTATAATGTGCAAAACCGAAAGCAAAACAAAGCGAATTCTTGATATATGGTGATTAATACAGAAATATCGTACTTACCGATTATACATATATAACAAATAATATTTGTTACAAACGTTCAGTTGTCAATTTTGATATTTTTTGATATGTAAAAACATTACATACTATTTGGTATGAAAACATATAATTATTTAACAATATAAAAAGAAAAGAGCTACAAGCCAATGACAATTATATAAAAGTTAATAAACGTTTCTATCTCTTCTGTTAATGTATATAATTGTCATTGGCTTGTAGCTCTTTCCTTTGTATATTATTATTTAAAATGTTTCAGCTTTTTCTTTACAATTTTAATTATATAATTATTTCTTATCACACACATTCATAAGCGTTTGTAATGTATGTTACAATTTCTAAAGTACGAATTCTTTCATTTCGTCGAAAGTATGAAGTATGAACATAAAGAAAAGTTTGTTTCATCAGCGTTTTTATATTGCCGATTCGTTAATACTTTATGTATCTTTAATGTGATGTTATATAGATATATATAAATTTAGATTTCTTAAAACTAAATTTACAGAACAGATAAAAAAGAGGTATTGATGCTTTTTATTTAAAAAAAATGTAAAAACTTACGAAATTTTATAGAAACGATTTTTATATTATAAAAAAAGCTGGATTCTATACAGTACATGTCATGTACACGAAGTGTCATAGATTTATATATGATAAATTTATTTTTAACAAAATTAGTATACGAATGATATAGAATTACCAAAGCTCGAAAATTTGATAAATAAGTGGAATGTGTGATATTTTGCTACCTTGTACATTTCACACATAAAAAAAATCAAAAAGTGTTTCTCTTAAGAGAAAAAGATCTCTCAGTTAGTGTACCTGTAACAAAAGTATTCTCTATAATTATTTGTATCTAACACCGTACAGTTACATTTTACGTCTACAGATTGCATCTAAAAGATCAAGTGAAAGAAAGATTCTGTTCCTTTTATATATCTAAAATTATTCAATTTCTCAAATGTAGAGTTATTTATTATTAACTAAATTTCATTTTGCGCACAGATAAAAGTCAGATTTTCGCATACATGCTTAAATTTATAGAAAATCTGAAGTATAATAATTCGATTAATATTTTAATGTAACAAATGATGTACAAATATCTTTAAGAAGATAAATAGTGTAACTTTGTACAAAATATAACCAAACAATTTCTCAGAATTATTACTTTACGTATATGTCGATACATAAACATCGCAATTAAATGGCTTTTTATAAATAGTATTATAGGATACATATTTGTGCGTCTATAAAATGCTAGGCATGTATTAGGTGAAATAGGAGTTCGCTTATATTATGTGAGTATAAATTATTCGACTGAAAAATATTCGTGATGGATTCAATTTTTTTTGGTAATATTTTGCGGTACGTATTAGTTTTGCGTGCAAAACAAAATGCAACTTTTAGTTTGTACCATATTGAGAATATGGTTTGGATTTCACACCACGTATACACACATCACAAAAAGTTGAAAACTATATACCAGGACGATGTTCTAAAAATTTCGATTACAGAACAATATCCTGATACTCCTAAGTGGGATTTGAAAGTCCATAGACACGTTACGTGTCATAAAATGGTAAATTGCAGTTCGAATCCCAGATACATCTGATACATTTGCATTCAGGTGGAAGATTCAGCGTAACTCTTTTGAAGGACATAGACTTCGTTACTAAAACGAGGTAAATAAACCTATATGAAATGCAGTAATTGGTTAAGCATATCAAAGCTTACAACAGTGAGTGTTACGTATCTTCATTTCTCTTCAACGAAGAGATATTTTGTGTGTTTAAGAGGCAAAACTGCTCTTTTGTGTGTGCGGATGTGTTGTTAAATACACATTTAAATCGAATTACACTTATTAATGACAACTCGTGTATAATATGAGAGATTAATATCGTAAACGTTTCTAAATGACGAATAAAAACAGAGAAATAATTTATATTCACATATTAATATGCGACAATTTTAATAAAAAAAAATGTACGCATGTATTTTGACTGGATAATGACATGTGTAAAATATTCAAAAGACTAATACAATGCTATTCATGAACATAAAATACATAAATCATTGATATAATCCGGAAACTGAATATTCTTTTTTATGTTGATAAATGTGATAGATATAATATCGCTTAAAAGTATTTGCTCACTGTGTATCTCCTATAGTAGAATTAGAATGCGATTTAGGCGTATAAAAAAGATATGTACAAAAAATCAAGACAAATATAATACTTTTCAGCAGTAATGTGCTTTTGATTTGTAAAACTTACGCAAGTGTACAAAATTGTACAAGTAGAATAATATATTGATATAAATAATCATTATCATTCGTACTTTGCAAGAAAAAATGAATAAATATTATTGAATTATTAATTATTAATGTAATTAATAAAGATTAACGATACATAAAAAAAAACGATATATAATATATAATGTAAATGTCTTTATTAATAAGCGGCATTAATGTGTTAAGAATTGTTTGTACAGACAATACTTGACAGTAAAATGAATAAAAGAAATGATATTTTGTAAAACACATATTTTTTATTTATATAAATTTTAATCCGAAAAGCCTTTTCTTGAAAGGTTCCCTAATTCTGAAAGAGGTAAATTATATCATAGTCCTCTCACACACTCAATAATATTGACCAATAAATGCCGACCGTGTTATTGTGGTTATTATTTACATATTATATAATGTAGAATATTAGCTGCGTTCGACATTATAATGCATTTTAGCTGGGAGGATCCCGTTTGCCTACAATCTCGATTGCACACACCATTCATATCAGCTGATGCCTAGGAATTTTTCACTGCTTTACCAATGAGAATATTTTATTTTTAAATTAGCCAATTAGCGACGCATGCGTGCAACATGCAATGTGTGCAATCGGAGCCTTCCCGTTCAGCAGATTCAACTGTTGCGGAGCGGATCCGTGAGCACTCGCTGCTATTGGTGTATTCTTCTAGATCATCCAATAGTAGCGAGCACTCACGGATCCGCTCTGCAATAGTTGAGTCTGCTAAACGCGAACAATCATGAAACTTTATTTCTAGGATGGAAAGTGAAAAGTGAAAATTTTAACCATTAATAAAGTGAAGTTAATGAAGAAATTTTTTTTTTCACTTTTCATCTTAGGAAAAAAAATTTCATGATTGATACCCTGCTTTAAGGTCGGTATTCATAATCGAGTCCAGTCTAAAGGCCCGTCTACAATGCACGGAGTAAGAAGTAAGAGTAAGAAATTGACCAATCACAGTCGATTATTCTTCTCACATTCGACTGTGATTGGTCAATTTCTTACTCCGTGTATTGTAGACGGGCCTTAAAGACGGTCTTGAATATAAGATCTGATTATGAATACCGGCCTAAACGCCGTTTCCGATATATTACCGCCGAATTTATCCTCGTGGATAGTTGTTTTGACTTCAGACTGCTCCAGACTTAAAGTTCTGGCCGTTATCGACTCCGTTGGTAGGAGTCGGGGCCATTCACTAGCAAAGAAGAATGCTCCAGACTTATTAGTTATTAGAGGATCTGCATTCTAACCTAATCCTGATCGTCATCGTTTGCAATATTTGCATATGCTTAATGCTTTTCATGCGAAATTCTTCGGAGTGAGTAATTGATCAATTTAGGAAACGTCCATAAGGAATAATGGTAAGACCTTTTATTTGATTAACGTTAATATATATATATTCAGATTTGATTGTTTAATTTTGTATTTTTGGAGGTTATATTGATAAATTTTTAATGTGATAAAAATATGATTGTACTTTAATTTAAATGTATGTATCCTCATATAGTGATAATATAATCATATTGTTAAATCGTATTGTACAATAACACTTGCTGAAATTATGTTACAGGGGAAAAATAAGAAAACGCGTAAAGTTGTAATGCAGAGATTTGCTCAAATGAAAAGGATGATTAGTCTGAGTGATTCACGAATGTAAGTTTAATGTCTCATATATGATCTTCGACAAATCGTTATTATTTTATAAATTGTGAAAAGAATTAAAATGAATCTTTTTATAGAAAGCCAGAAAAGCGATTGCCGTCGAAGAAAACTCCGAAAGAGGATAAGACTAAAATAAAAATTACAGAAACGTAAGTAATGTTACTTATAAATGAACATTTTATATTATTTTTATAATATAAATATTTTTGCATTTGACATTATGAAATTATCATTTATTATAAAACATGTTTTTATACTTTGAAGCTATGTAGCACTTTTTTCTTTCAGGCCACAGCAATCCTCTGCATTATTCTTTCAGTATAACACACAACTTGGACCACCATACCATATTTTAATTGACACAAACTTTATTAACTTTTCTATTAAAAATAAATTAGATATAATGGAGAACATGATGGAATGCCTCTATGCAAAGTGTACACCATATATAACCGATTGTGTAATGGGTGAGTTAGAGAAGCTTGGACAGAAGTATAAATTGGCATTGAAAATTATCAAGGATCCACGATTTGAAAGATTAAAATGTATGCATAAGGGAACCTATGCAGATGATTGTCTTGTAAACAGAGTGACACAAGTAAGTATAGACTACAGAATTTTATTATGTTAAAACTTTTTTTGACAATACAAATTTACTTAATTGCTATTGGCATAAATAAAAAATGTGCGTTGTATTATTATTTCAGCATAAATGTTATATTGTTGCAACAAATGATAAAGATTTGAAAAGAAGAATTCGGAAGATACCGGGTGTACCAATAATGTACATATCTCAGCATAGATTTACAATAGAAAGAATGCCGGATGCTTATGGTGCACCCAAGAGATAAGAGTGAAATTTATTGAATCAATTTTTTTTAATAGCTATTTCTTGTACATGTACAAAGTATACACTTTATTAATAAAATTTGTACCATATATTAATATGTTATTCACTCAAATAAAACTTTAATTATTTTTTTTTTTTTTAAATTAACAGAAATATTGTCGTTAACGAAGTGATATTTTATTTATAATGTACAGGTTTTACTATTGAGCTTACACGATATGGAAAAAAAGTGGAGATACTACAAATATCTTCTCTGTACTGGCTTTGCAGAATTTTATCAAATTCTATTATGAGTATTGATAAGACATTTCTATCAAATACGACTATTGTTATAATTATTTTTTTGTTTTTAAATAATAGTCCAAATTTTTTGGTACAAAAATAGCAACTTTCTCTGTATTAACAGCAATAACAAATTTTAATGTTGATCTAAGCAAATTATTTTCTCTGGAATAATTACTTTATCTATAAAATTTAGTAAAAAATTTAAGAAAATTAATATAATTTTAAAGTAAAATATATATATATATTTTTTTTTTAAATATACATTTGTGTGTGCGTGTCTATATATACATATATTTCAAAAATTTTATAGGGGAAATTTTAATTATTTAATATTTATACTCTAGTGCACGTATATATGTATACTTGCAAGTACGTCCTGTAAAATATTACAATATATGAATTAAAATAAATTTATATTTGTATTACTTATAAATTAATTTTTGTAAACACGAATAATTATAACATAAAATTTCTATGTTGATTCATAAAAAATTTTTTATTTGCTTATCTTTTACGAAATAATGTTCATAAACGAGGCCACAAATGGACATTTCACGCGAGAAACGACCGATTGCGTTTATAGCGAGGCATGCCCGCAAAATAAGCTGTTAGGACATTTCTGCTAATTTCTTACCCTCTATCCCCGAGAAGATTGTTATGGCGAAAAGCAATCGTGCTTGATACCGGCGATTTTGTACACCCACGTGGAAAACGATCGGATTTCTGCTAGGATGCAATGCAGTGTTGCAATGTATCAATCTCTTTGTGAAATCTTATAGCGAACTTTTCTTGCAAAAGATATAATTACTCAAATTTGAGCATTTTAATTCTTTGCAAATATTATTACGTATAAAAAAAAAGTTGTAATATATCTTATATATGTATATAAAATGATTCACGCATAATCAATTGTGTATAATAAAATATATATTTTTTAATATATATATATATGAATATAATATAAAAAAAATTATTAGATATAAACTTTGAAAGGTTTATATACTTAGAGGTTTATACATAATATTGTAAAATATACATGTGTGTGTTTTATTACATATTTTTTTCAATATTACATATTGCATCATGATTTTTTTGAAAGATATTACTCATAAAAGTATTTACACGTATCCAATTTCATATTTTATTTATCATACTATTACGCGCGACCTTGTCAACGCAAAGATACGGGTATGGGGATTCGTAATTACTCTTATCAATCAGGATCGTATACCGTGATTTTCAAGATTCCAGAAGCTCGATATGTACGAGGATTAATATAATTAATGATTTCGCACAAAGTGTCACGGCTTTTCTATATCCGGATAAATGTCGGGATTCGCTCCTCCTTCTATCCTCGGGTCGTGACCTTTCTAATATCGCGGAACAACAAATGGCGTACGCGCGCGCACGTTATCGCAGTAGAACGCAGGATATTAATCATGCGATTCAACGTTCTGTGTTGCATCCTTCGAGAGACAAGTCTACGAACCAAATTTCAATTTATTTCTCTCGGATAATAAACGCGCGCGGCGTGCGTACGCAATCTCTGCTTAAAATTATTTTTTGCTTGAAAAAATATATATAATTATATTATCATTTATTACATTATTGTTAATTAATTTTAATTACATCATTATATATTTTACACATAGAAATCTTTTGTAACTTATAAATTTATTGAAAAATAATACGAAAATTTTATTTGACAAAATAGTTGAAAATAAATGTACACAGATTACTAAAAAAGTTTTACAATAGATTTACAAGGCAAGAATTTACAATAAAGTTTTCCTCGTTATCCGATTCTTATTAAATGATTTTTAACTGAAATTTTTGATATTTTTTTCACACGGCTTTATAAATTATTTAATATAAGAAACATTGCATATCGCACAGTTTCTCGACAAAACGCGCTTTCAGAGATTTAACGCAACTCAGGAATGTAACGAATACACTTTATCTTGGAGTTCTATAAATCTAAAGATAGCGCCAAATGCATTGTTTAGCGCATTGTCACCTATTACCAATGAAACCTTCTCTAATTTTCACTGATATTTCAGACCGAGAAGAAGGCAACTCGTTCGTCATACGATAAGGAACCTCGTCTCTCCCTGTTCTTCGCTTCTTCGAGAAAGTACTCGTACTCGTTCTTATCTAAGTTCACGTAAAAGTCGGTCCAAACAGACTTGCTCCGTGTTTCATAGGATTCAATGAAAAGGAACAGAATGATAACAAAAAAAAGGAACATGATAAAAAAAGTTATCGAATCTCTGTATTGTACACGTAAATCACTTACATATATTGTTATATTTCTCGAATAATAAAATAAATTCTTCAGATTTGTTAAAACTTAAGATTTGAAAAGAATGGAAAAATTGAGATTTGACTTATTTCTTGATAGACTTTTTAAATGATTTTGATTTCTTTACATGCACTATTTGTTGGTCGAATTAAAGTCACAAAAGAAAATAATATATTGCGAATACCGAAACGTTAATAAACATTTGATTATCAATTTTGGTCATTTATTTATTGTTTTTAATTTACCGATCACTTATCGTTTCTAACTCTGACAATGACTGACTCATTATTTCTAAACGTCATCCCATATGGTTATTGATTGATAGCTTTATTATTATTTTTCGATTCTTTGTATGAAGAATGGATACCAATTAGTGATTTCTCTGTGAAATTTAGGATTCTAGACCATAAATCGAACCACACCCTATACATTACAAAATCAACGTTTGGAATTCTGCAGTGAGGTGCATTTTTGTATGATGTAATGAGTTACTGTACAGAGTAGTATAGCAACTCCATTATCTTATTTTATAATTTCAGTTAATGTTTTTGTAGTTAAATTTCAACGTTATTTTCGAGTATTAACGGTGGCAACGGTTGGTATGTATGTACATGTATACAATATTGTACCCAGTAAACTAGATTAAAGGAAATCAACGATCCGGTGAGCGAATAAACTACATAGATACCTATGTAAGAAAAAAAAAGAGAAAAGACAGTGGGGAGGGAGAGGGAGAGAGGGGGGGAGAGAGAGAAAGAGAGATGGTGAATTAGTTCGAAAGAAAGAGGATCGAAGGAAAGAAAATCGAGCGGAGTACTCGATCGCGGTAACGGATTATAAAAGTGACCATAGGCCCGCGGATATATATCTACACATTCTACACACAAACCGTGAGTCCGGATTCTGCGGATCACCCCCGCTCCACCTTTCTCGCCCCCACCTTACTGACATCCCGATGTTTCTCCGCGTGGCAGTCCGCATCCCTTAAGTCGGGGTGTCCCCTTGCCCGCCCTTCTAGGTATTTCCCCTCCTCCCCCACGCATTATTCATCTCTCGTTCTCTATCCTCGTCGGTCCTCGTATCACTCCCTCTTTCTTCCTCATTCATTTTTCTCTTTTTCCTCTTCCTCCTCTTACTCTTACTCTTTCTCCCTTTCTTTCACCGTTTTCTTTCTCTGGTCTATTCGACGTCCCTCTTGTTCTTGTTACGTCTTTCTCATTCCCATCAACGCGAAGCAACGTCCTCGTCGCACGAGGCTCCAGTGTGCGGCGGCCATCTTGCATACCTGAGCCTCCGCATTGCTCGTTCCTCGAGGGCAAAAGGGAGAATATCTCAGCGAGACCCGAGACGGCGGCGGGATGCGCGAGGCGAGTCGAAGGTGGAAGGATCGCGCGTGGAAGATGGCGAGGAGGGAAAGCTGGAGAGGTGAGTCGAGTAAGAGGGTGGGGGAGGAGAACGGGGCCCACGGTTGAAGCAGCGGTGAGCAGCGGTGAGCAGCGGGCCTCAGGAAAGAGCGAGTGGAAGGGAGAGAGAATGACAGGCTTCTACGTGACGGACGAAGAAGCTTGTATTCTGATATAGGCAGTGGTATGGCGAAATGGTAGGGGGGGGGGAGGAGGGAGGTGGGAGATGGGAAAGAGAACCGAGGTAAGAGCGAAGAAAATGAGCGTTCGGAGAAAGAAAGAGTGACGAGGATGGGAAATCAAACGTTTCTTGACACGAAAGACAGGGAGGGAGCGAGAAACAGAAAAAGAGGGAGCGAGTTGTTAGAAAGAGCGAGTGGGACCATCGTGGAGCGAGGAAATGCGGTAGAACCACGGTGTGTTTCTCAGAGCGGACAGAGAAGGTGATATCGATAGGCCATGCCGGGGTGATCGGGGCAAAGGCATAGATAGAAAGAGAGAGAAAGAGGGAGAACGGAGATATAGGGAACGGGAGAAGGATGAAGGGAACTGACGGAGGGGGAGGGGGGGAGAGAGAGAAGGCCCCGATGGATCGGAGAGGGACGGCGTCAGCCAGCCCGAAGAATGCTTCTCCTTGGCAGCGGCGAAGTTCTGGGACCGGCTCGGTTCAGTCGAGTCAGGTCAGCCCTCGGGAAGGCGACATTCTTCTTCACGGTGCTCACGTTCCGCGTTCTTTCGGGGGCATTACGTCGCGTTTATCGCGGCCCCGTCGTGTGTCTCGTTACGTTATCCCTCCTTTATTTTCTATCTTCTTATCCTTTTTTCCATCGGCCCTAGTGCCGACTGCCTTCGCAGTTGCGCACGGTTCATCTTCATCCCCTGATAACCAAGCCTACCCCGAGGCGCGCGGCCGCGCGCGCGCGCGCGCACGCGAACCCGTTGTGTTGCTCGTGAGATTGCTTTACGATCGGCGAACCCGAGTGAGCGCTGCATCGCGATCGCGTGAACTTCCTGACAATTTCCGCGAAAGATAGCGCGAGTTCGGCGGCGAGTCGCACGTACTCGTAAGTGAATCGCGAATTCGAGTCTGTCAGAATTCGGTTAGATCGATACTCTTGTGAGAATACATCGTAAATCATATTCTTTCTATTTGTGCTCCGGATATTGGATCTTGGTGTGTCCTCTGTGTAGTGTTTATGCGAGATTCTATCGGGCTCGATTTAAGCTTTAGTGATAAATTCATGGATTCTGAGAGATTCGAGTGTTTGACGTATAGCGAGATATAGAGATATAGAGATTGCCACGAAAAATCGTTGTCCATTAATTGTTGCCAATCATCTCTTTTCAAGAGGAATTTTGTCGTTTGAAAAATGCAATATGACAGAGCGAAGCACGTGACGTAGATGCGTGTGCCTGGAGCGCAAGAGTTGAAAAAGGGAAGCTATTTCTTCGGAGGAGAATCCGTTCTTGGGAAGAAAGATATACATTTTCTCGATTCTATATCGCGATTGCGAATTGCTAATCGGAAAATCGAAACGTTCCATTCTCGCGTTCGCGAAGCATTCGCGAGCATCCACAGACGCGCGTTTCGCGAGGCGCGGCTCTCGGCGGGTCACTGCCCCCTCTGCCGGGTGAAGTCTCCTCTCGTATACACTTGACTTTTAGCGGCGAAGGAAAGGAGAAGTAAAGAGGAGAGAACGAGAGGGGGAGATATATATATATATATATATATATATATAAAAGGAAAGAGTGTGTGAGAGAGAGAGAGAGAAAGAGAAAGAAACGGATACAGAGAAGAAGAAGAAAGACGGAAAAGAAAGCACCCACCAGCTCCGAGTTTAAATCGGGACTCTGATCCAGGTGGGGAAAAAATGCGACGCATCACCGGACAGAGGATGGCGGTTCACGTCGTCGCGCGCGATTAATCTCCGTCCTTGGAGGAATGTCGTGGTACGTGCAATGCACCGGTACGTAGACGCGGAAGACGACAGGATTATCGCCGGCCACAACCATGAAGAAGAAGAACGACAGGTAGTGCGTAATCGGAGCGCGCGATTTTACGCCTACGACGAGTCACCGTAAGCCGAGATTTGGCTAAGGCAGGTGGGCGTGTCGCGGCGAGACAGAAGAGATGATCATAAGGGGATCGATGATCCTGACCCTTTTTCTGGGACTACTGTTGGTGGTGAACCAAAATGGCGGCCAGGTCGTCGGCCAGGACGCGGCAGCGACGGCGGCGACGGCGACGGTGGCAGTGGCCGTGTCTAATGACTACTTTACTTTGCATAATCTACCTCAAAGAGTCACGCGGTTAGTGCCACGAAGATCACCGATGTTGCCGCAGGATAACACCGCGGCGATGGGTCTGGCGATGCAGAGTAGAGCGGTTGACACGCGGGTCCAACTCGAGATTAGGGAGGGCGAGCCCAAGGGTACCATAGTCGGCACGATACCGGTGAAGCCTGACTTCACTTACAGGTTCAATGAGCCACCCCAGGAATTCGTACTCGATCCAGAGACTGGCAAGATAAGTACTGCTATGGTTCTCGATCGCGAAGCTCTCAGCAGCGATCGGTTTGATTTAGTTGTGCTCTCGAGTCAACCGACCTATCCGATCGAAGTGCGAATTTTGGTTCTTGATATCAACGATAATAATCCAGAATTTCCGGAGCCTAGTATCGCGGTTACCTTCTCGGAATCGGCTGTCGCCGGTACCAAGCTATTGCTGGACGCTGCGACTGATCGAGATACACCAGAGAACGGTGTGTTGGACGATTATTTTATCGTGGACGGCAATACGGATGACAAGTTCCGTCTGGAAGTTACTGGGGATCCAGGTGAAACGTCATACCTGCACCTCGAGACTACTGGCAAGTTGGACCGTGAGCAGGTGGAATTCTATTCTCTCAACATCTGCGCGCGCGACCGCGGCCGACCACCGCGACTGGGTTATCTACTGGTGAACGTGACGGTGTTGGATGTGAATGATAATCCGCCTGTATTTTCACAGAGCGACTACGTGGTAGCGTTGAACGAAAGCGCACCAGTCGGCACCAAGGTGTTGACGGTGCACGCCACCGATAAAGATTCAGAAGACAATTCTAAGCTGATATATTATCTGCCGGACAATGAGCGCAAGTTCACAATCGATCCAGAAACTGGCATCATCACGACAGCCGAGCCGTTAAAATGTCCTCAACAACGTTGCACGGGGACACGTCCAGGCGGTGGTTGCCCTAAGAGTTGCGTCATCACAGTCTTCGCTCGCGATCACGGTGTGCCTAAGCAAGACGGTCGTACTTACGTGACGGTAAACCTATTGGACGCTAACGATCACGATCCTGTGATCAAATTCAATTACTTTCCACAAAATGCGGGTTTTGCTACCGTCGACGAAAACACCGCCAAGGACTCGATCGTCGCGGCGGTAGCGGTGATCGATGATGACGAGGGTTTAAACGGCGAGACCAGTGTGGAGATACGTGCTGGTAATGAGTTGGGTCACTTTCGGCTCGAGGTTACAGAGAGTTTCGACATCGTGCGAGTCGACGGCCGGTTGGACCGCGAGGAGATCCCCAAGTATAATCTCACAGTGGTTGCTACCGATAAGGGCACGCCGCCCAGATCTGCTACGGCTTATCTCGTAATACACGTGAATGACGTCAACGATCACGAGCCGGTGTTTCAACAAAGCGAGTACTCGGCGGTGCTATCGGAATTCGCACCGATTGGCAGTTTCGTCGCTAGCATCTCGGCTACGGACGCGGATTCTGGACTGAACGCGCGAATTTATTACGAATTCGGTTCGGGTAATGAGCAGAATTGGTTTGCCATCGATAGTGACACCGGTTTGGTCACCACTGTGGCTACCTTGGACCGCGAGGTACAAGGTAGCATCGAGTTACACGTATCGGCACGAGATGGTGGTCCGAATACTAAATACGCGTCCACGCATCTCAAAATAACGATCCTCGACGAGAACGATGAGGTACCACGCTTTCCCGAAGACATCATCGAAATCGCGTTGTCGGAGAATACGGCGCCTTATAGTCTAATAGCTACTCTCACAGCTGTTGATAACGATCAAGGTACGAATGGTAGCGTCGCGTACAGCTTTCATTCTAGTGTTTCGCGTGATTATTCCAAGACTTTTGCTCTGGATGCTCTGACCGGACAGTTGACAACCATGACCGCTCTGGACCGAGAAACCATAGCAGAGTACAGACTTCTAGTGATAGCAAAAGATCAAGGCACGCCAGTACAATCTTCGACTGCTACCGTAGTGCTGACATTACAGGATGTCAACGATAATTCGCCAATTTTTTATCCTTGGAAATATCTAATGTCCATCTCCGAAGATATTTCAGCAGGTACGACGATAGGTAAAGTGACGGCGACTGACGCAGATGCTCGGGAGAATGCTCAGGTGAAATACACTCTGGAATCCGGCGGCGACGGTCTCTTCGTGGTAGAGGAGAGAACCGGTGAGATTGTCCTGCAAGGTTCTCTACGGGCTGTACACAAGACTCTTTATAAGTTAACAATCTCAGCGAAGGACATCGACAATCAGGTGGCAGCCAAGAATGCCGTAGTAGAAATTATACGCGAGAAACATCTGGAGCACCTCGAGTTCGATACTTACAACGGCTATGAATTTCGCGTTCTTGAAGATCATGGCGATTGCGATTACGTTACGTCTGGTAATCGGGAAATTGGCTCGGTACACGTTACACAATACGGTAGCACTAGTAAAGTGAGCTATTCTATAATATTTGGTGATCCTAAGGGTAACTTCAGAATCGACGAGAATACTGGCGTCATCAGCACTACTGGCTGCCTGGATCGCGAGCGTGTCGCTTATTACAGCCTGCAACTGTCAGCGCGTGCCAATCTCGCGTACGGCCAAACAATCGTTAACATTACGGTGCAGGATGTTAATGACAATCCTCCGAGATTTCCCAGGGGTGAGTGGGCCGATGAGATCCTACAGGAGAATGCGGCGGTGGGACAGGAAGTGTGCCTCGCTCGGGCCAGAGATCGCGACGTCGGCACCAATTCCAGGATTGTTTATTCGTTGACACATAATCCAGACGGACAGTTCAGAGTCGCCGAAAATTCTGGCATTATCTATCTGAATAAACCAATTCGTGCACCACCTGGTACAACCCTCCATCTAGAGGTGACGGCGACTGATTCCGGTAGACAACCACTGTCCGCTCAGTACCAAGTTCGAGTCACGATCGAAGATGTCAATGATCACACACCAGTTTTCCGATTGAGCAGCTATGAGACTTCACTATCAGAATCTACGCCAGTCAACGAGCGTTTCTTTTCGCTAATAGCTCAAGACGCAGATCTCGGCAACAACGGAAGGATATTATACAGAATTACCGATGGCAATACGGAGGGCCGCTTCGGCATCTTCCCGGATGGTCAGCTGTATGTGAAAAATGAGCTTGATCGCGAGGAACAAGATTATTACGCGCTCGAGGTTACTGCATCTGATCAGGGTAGCCCATCACGGAGCTCCGTGGTCCCGGTGGTGGTGCACGTGATTGATGAGAACGACAACGCGCCCGAGTTTACCAATAGCAGTTTCAGTTTTCATCTACGCGAGAACGAGCCGCCTGACACCTTCGTCGGCAAGCTGCTGGCTACTGATCGCGACGTTGGTCGTAACGCTGATCTCATATTTTTGCTCCCGCTCATTCAGAATGATTTCGTGGTCGATCCAAGGAACGGTTTCATCAGATCAGAGCACGTGTTCGATCGTGAACTCTTAGTAACCAATACTGGCAGCAACTATATCAATTTGGAAGCCACTGTTATAGACAATGGCATTAATCGCTTGCGTGACCGCGTCAAGGTCACCATCTATATCACCGATATTAACGACAATGTTCCACAATTCCAACGTCTACCTTATCGGGTGCAGATGAGCGAAGGTGCCGCGATTGGCACGCAGTTGCTAAGAGTCTACACGACCGACGCGGACGAGGGCTTGAACGGAGATGTGTTCTATTCGTTGGAGGACGGCAATCAGCATGGCCATTTCATGATAGATGAGGCTACTGGGCAGATCTCGCTGATGAAGGAGCTTGATCGTGAAATGTCTGATACATACGTGCTGACTGTTGTGGCACACGATGCTGGTTTGGAGACACGATTGTCATCTAGCGCGACTGTTCATATCGAAGTGCTCGATGAGAACGATAACGTGCCGTTCTTCGTCGACAACAAGTCGAGGATTTCTGTGCTGGAAACTATGCCAATCAACACCGAGCTGTTACGTTTCAAGGCCACCGACAACGATCTCGGACCCAACAGCGAGTTGACATTCGCTATATCGGCCGGTAACAAGAGAGACACGTTCTATATTGATCCGCTGACCGGTATTCTGTATCTGAGAAAACCACTTGATTACGAAGAGCAGATACGTTACACGCTTAACATCACGTGCAGCGATGGAGGTCATCCACGGCTCAGTTCGGTCACTAGCCTAACCGTCGAGGTGATCGACACCAACGACAATCCGCCGGTGTTTCCGAACACGGCAATAGTACGTCAGATACGCGAGGGTATCCTCGTGCGAACACCGATTGTCACCATTACCGCCGAGGATCCAGATTCAGGCGATAACGGAGTGGTCAGCTACTCGATCCTTAGCCAGGAACCGCAGGATCAGGTGCGACGTTTCGGTATCAATCCATCGAGTGGGGTGATCCATACGTTGCTTCCAATTGATCGCGAAGAGGTGGATACTTTCAATCTGGTGGTGGTCGCTACCGATCAAGCACAACCACCAAGCGCACGGTTGTCTGCCGAGAAACAAGTGATTGTGTTCGTCGAGGATATCAATGACAACGCGCCAATCTTCGTTAGCATGTCGGCAATAGTGTTACCACCTCTGAGCACTGGCAACTTCAACTATCATCAGACCGAGGATATTCAGGTCATGCAACTGCTAGCTCGCGATCTTGACTCTAGCACCAACGGCCTGGTGACGTATGAATTACTCCGTTCTAGCGTCAACTATTCGAACATGTTCGAGGTTTATCGTAACACCGGTGAGCTCATTATGAAACTTCCGCAATCATTCTCAAAAAGTAGTCTCTTCGAACGAGCTCCCTTCAAATATCAAGTAGGCGTCCGAGCGACGGACGAGGCGGTCCAGGCGGAGCGTCGTTCGTCCGAGACTTACGTGACCTTGATCGTGCCGGGCGAGGACGGCGACGATCAGCCGATTTGGGAGCAACAGGGTCAGATCGAAGGTAACGTTTATGAGAACGAGCCGATCGGCACGAGTATCTTGCGCGTGAGCGCGTGTAGTCGTCAATCGAATATCGAGCTCGAGTATTACGTGACGAACGTGACCGCCGGCGACGGGCCCCAAGTTGATCGGCTATTCGACATCGACACGAAGACCGGTGTGCTGTCCACCGCGGCCCAACTTGATCGTGAGACCGGCGTCCAGTGGTACGAGGTGGAGCTATACGCCATCGGCATCGGCGGCACCAAGCCCAGTACGACGTCCACCAAAGTAAGTCCGTACCGCTTGGCTTTTTGATTGATCGTCCCGGTGATATTAATGATGCTTCCTTCGTCGGCTCCTGAAAGATATTCGGTGCTTTTTGTGTGCCGTGCCACTTCCTCGTCCCGCGCGCTCTCGCCCCGCGTAATGTAATTTCTCGATTGCCGGATAAGACCTCTTCTCGCGAGGCGGGTGAGCGAACGGGTGAGTCAGGATCGTCAGGACCGTCAGGATTGTCGTTTGCGGTACGAGATTTCGCGGGGATATTATAATTGCTCAACTGATATTGCGCGAGATGGATGTGACAATATGATTGACGTCAAAATTATTAAGATACCTGTTTTATATTTCATAGATAATTTTTGTACATTTATTTTCATTCTAAGCTGTGCAGGTGATGACGTGATAATTAAAATATACACACACAACATATATATGTGTTGATAGCAATATATGCTTTTTTTGTGTATATAATTGTATATTGCACCCGAATTTTCCGGAGAAGCAGAAGTAAAATTTATCGCAGTTATATTGTGTATTGTATAATTACACGTGTATACGTAATTATTTTTATTTCTGCTTCTTCGAAAGATTCGCATTTAGTATACAAGAGAATAAAGTATTAATAAATTAATTCTCATTTTTAATGAAAATACGTACACAAGCTTGCTGAGATTCAGTTTTTCTATTTCATGTACTTTCGTTACCGTTTTAATTAAATGTACAGTAAGCTGGTTTGTGAAATACAGACAATAATTTTACGCTTGATGATTAATTATTCAGAAGATATTAATGATGTATCAGACATGGAAGGGAACTTTATTAAATCGGATGTGTATACGGACACGTGTAATTTCTGAACAAGTTGCTAAAAAAATCCATTTCCTTAAACATTGATATTATTGACGAGAAACAAAAGTATTACAATTATCAATATTCTTTATTTGTTATGTAATTCGTTACTTAATTGTCTTATAAAAAAAGTAATAATAATTTATAATTTAATTTTTGAAATGCAGTTTTCTTTAAGCTCTGATTCGTATAAAGAGTAGACAATAGGGAGAAATTTGCCACAAAAATGACTTTTAATAAATTTTGATCTATATATCACACTCAAGGATAGCAGTCAGTAATTAATAGTTACAAGAGCTTTGATACGATATTATTATTGAAAAAATTACAACTTTTGGGAGCGAGATTTCACTATTAACCTTATCTCTATTCATCTTTTCTTTTGACGCTATTTCCGTGTTCATTAATTTCTCCTTCTCACTCTCGATGACATAATAATTAGAGCGGCAACGTATGTGCGCCGCGTATCTTTCACCAGACAAGCGATAATTCGACTGACTGAGAATTGTGTTACGCAACAATACCCTTAATGCAATTAAAGCCGACGATAGAGTGATACACAGAGAGATAAAAGGAATGAGAAAGGGAAAGGGGGGGAGGGAAAGAGAAAGAGAGGGAGAGAAAGAGAGAGAAGTGACGAAGGGAGTAAGGAAAAGAGAAATCTTTGGAGATGAGAAGCGATGGATGGAAGGACAACACGCGCACGGGGAAAAGGACGTGCTCCTCTCGATAGCGAGAGAAAGAGGAGGTAGAGAAGGAGGCGAAGAAAGAGGAGAAGGAGTGGACAAGGTGGAGGAAGAGGGGGGAGGAGGGGGATCGTGAATACGAACGGTTTACAGCCGGTTCAGTGCTGCATAAATAGGGCTTAGGACCCGGGACGTTTTCTCAAATTACAGGGCGCGTTTCAAATTTATACGAAAGCACCACACCGCGCCGCCACCGCCACCGCTACCACCGTCGCCGTCTGGTCTCGTTTTATTAGAACGAAGCATATCCTAATTAATTCGAGCTTTTTTACTCTGCACTTGTACAGGGTGTCCCACAATTTGCAATCTTGTCTTTATAGTGATAGAATTTTCAAGCAATTCGGCTATCCTTTATCGAAGATGTCGAGGTATTGATACGTTGAGGAAAGCAACTGAATGACAGAACTGTGTATCTCGTTTTTAAAATTAATTTTAATGATAACAATTAAAATAAAATTACACTTTTCTATTAATCTATCAGTTTATTACAGATATTTATTAAGATATCTCTTTTATTGTGCATATCAATTAAATGATTTTTAACATATTTTGTAATGAATTCTTTATCCTTAAATCTTGAAGAGGAATCTTTGAAACTTTGATTAAATCTTCTCCCTACAACATTTAATTGAAATTTATCGATCTCATTCTTCTGCTATTTAAATTTTTGTAAATCTGGATTTAGAGGAAAGGCCGTGGACTTAAGGATTAACCGCAAGCAAAACTATTCTATTCCGTTTTACTTTGCGTAAGGGATTACCTAGAAAATCGGGAATCTTTCGTAATCGATATTCACGTGGTACCGATATTCCATTCGCGCTCCTGCCACATCTTGGGATTGGAGGGCAGGCAAACGGTGGATGGCAAGAGACGAGGAAGAAGAGACGGTTGTAACGTAACGGGGGAGAAAGAGAAAGCGAAAGAGAGAGCGGGAGAGGAATAAACGACAAGATGAACCGCGTGCCAGGAAATCAACTCGGATTCGAGTTCAGGCCTCTGGCTCTCTCTCTCTCTCTCTTTCTCTTTCTCTCCCCTCTCTCTCTTTCTCTCCCGGTAGTTCGAAGACTTGAGAA
Organism: Trachymyrmex cornetzi; assembly: GCF_001594075.2. Taxonomy (NCBI): domain Eukaryota; kingdom Metazoa; phylum Arthropoda; class Insecta; order Hymenoptera; family Formicidae; genus Trachymyrmex; species Trachymyrmex cornetzi. Next base: position 4,181,491 of record NW_017300343.1, on the reverse strand, counting down.
AAACTTGATCTCGGATGAGCGAGCGCAGCCCTTACCTTTGCGCTCGCGCGAGCGCCGGGGCCTTAGGACCGCTGAGAAGCGCACAGTCGGTCCCATCTCTACCCCCGGTGTGCGTCAACGCCGCTTTATTTCTGAAGATCCTTTCCTCTGTCCTCCCCCCCCCTCCCCATCCCTCCATTTCTTTCAAGCCGCCTACCGTCGCCCTTGGCTTCTCTTCGTCTCTTCGTCTACACGTTTGTATCTCTCTTCTTCTTAAATTTAATCTTTTATTTGGTAATGTTGCTTTCGAGAAACATGATTCTTTTATATTGTGCTTCATGTACCGCCTTTTGCTATTATGGTGAAGTTCCAATTGATGTTGCTGTCAAGGTAACAAACAAAGAGTTGGTTTCTCTTAGCTTGAAAAAAAGTTTGCAGAGGTCAGTTACAGAAAAATTGGATAAATATAAAGGATTACTAATATTTTCTTCGAAATCCCTTTAAATAGACACCAAATTCCAGTTTGAAATTATATCTTTAACTGCAATTGAAAAGATGTCTTTCAGATTTCGTCCTATTCAAATAAAATCATAAATAAAACAAACTGACACATCTATATAGCAACTACTGGTTTATGAAAACCAATAAAAAATTGAAATTTTGATAAAAATGTTTTCTCTCGAAAAATGGTATTATTCTAGCAATTTGTATTAATATAAAAAAACATCTCTTTAATATTACTGATTATTTATATAAATTATGATTCCAATGCTTCTAAAAACTCGGTCTCAATATATGTAATATCTCTCTTTCTTTTTCTGTCTCTATTTCTCTTCCTTTCCTCTCGTGGTATCTTTTTCTCCTCCCACCTTCATCATTCGCTATGGGATCCACGACTCTTCGGGAATCGCCGACTCCGCAGTTCGGACGTTTTTGTTCCGCTTTCGGGGCTCGTTCTTTTCTGGTCCCGCGCACCGTTCACCGTTCATCGTTCACCGTTCACCGTCTTCGTGGCCTCCCCGGGGCCGTCCGAGGGTCCCTCTCGGGCTACTTCTCCCCCGCGCTCTCTTACGGGCCAAAACTGTCCTCTTTTTCGTCGTACGGACGGCATCATCGGGCTTCGTCCACGTCGACAGCTTTTTGTCCGGTCCCCGAAGATCACGGCGGGGTTGTGAAGGCGGCATACGGAGTCATACCGACGAAACACTCAAGCAACGCCCTTTGTCTAACCCTTTGTGCGACGGCATTTCTATCTGCGAAGGCCGCGCTTCCCACGAAGCGTGACTTCAATTATCGCGCAATGGGGTTCGCGTCTGGGTCCAGAGACGTACGGCGAAGTATATATCCCGCGATGCCGCTGCGCCGATGACTTCAACGCACGTGTGTTCATCGTTCGTGCCTCGAGTCCCCTGTAACGCAATAATTTTCTGCTCACGCTGGATACTCGACTTCGAGATCCATTAAATATACAGGGTGTTCCGGAATTCTACCAGATGTTCCTCTAATCTCTCTCTCTCTCTCGCCAATTTAGTAACCATTTTTATCGTTTGTCTTCATTTTACACGTTTAACCTTGTTGCGTCTTTAAAAATAAGTCGCAAATTAAAATTCTATGAATGGATTAAAGCCATTTAGAATGAACTTAAATTCTGTTGAGTATTATATTGTCATTGTTTTTTCTATCCTAAAGTTTATCGCATATTCTTTATCTTCAATATTATTTAAAAATTACAGATATCACGATATTCTTGTTGAACAAATGAATTGACCAAAGAACCTACGCGCGCGGCGACAAAAATTTCCAAAATATACAAAAAGAAAAATAACATTATTATTTTTGTATAACTTGTTGAAACCGTTAGACAATCACGATGTGTCATAGGTATATTAGTTTAGAATCAGTTAGGAAGTTAGTCGAAGTCACGACGTACTATCACACGTTTGTTCTCGCGTTTGTGCTCGAACGAGAACGTCGACAAGAAGTAAGTGGCACGTCATTTAATTTAAGGAAGTGATTGCGAACGTGATGTTAACGTATGTCACGAAGGTGTGAGATTCGAATCGCGGAACCCACACGTCCGTCCTCGCCAGCCACGGGTGGGTTCTGCGCGAAATGTAGGCGTGATACTCATTTTTCCTGCCGATAAATTTATCTACAGACGGGATGGGAACGAACGAACATAATGTCGGCGCTAACGTACGCGCGCGAGAGCGGGAGCGTCTAATAATAGCCGGCAATAATTACGTCGACCGTCGTGATTAATAATGCACGGTTAAACGCGTTAAACCCCGCAATTAACTCTTTCTATTTCGCGGTCTCGCGCGGCCGTTACGCGATCGCTTCAACGTGTTTGCAGATTATTTGTTATCCGTTACATTGCGCGAGAGCGAAGGTATATAAACTACCCCTGTACGTCTGTTGTCCATAAAATGACAGTTCGCATGTGATTTAAAAGTCTCAATTAAGAGTTTCTTCCATATTGAAAGCTGCTGATGGAAACAGAAGCGAGATCGAATTGAGCTGGATTAAATAAAGTAGAGAGAGAGAGAGAGAGAGAGAGATTAAAATAAAATATATTAAATTTTTATCGACATAAAGTTATATGTCAAGCAAGGAAGTTTTTGATTTGTGTTTAATGGTTCTCGATAATTTTTCTACATTAACGCCCTCTTTAGTAATATCTCAATAATATTTTATAAGTGACGCATTTTCTTTTTATATTTCTCCCTTGTTATTATTAACCTAGTTTTCTTTATTTTTTATAAGAACAAAAGATGTATAAAATAAAAAGAGATTTCGATAAACATATTTTGATAAAACCAGGTCTTGTTAACATTGTCAGGAAAATTGATCGGTCGCGTTTGTTCGTTATATTTTTTACGATAACTATCTCTCTGTATAACTATCTCTCTCTCTCTCTCTCTCTCTCTCTCTCTCGATTCACTTTATCACTATGTATCAATATCGAGATACAATCAGACGTTTGTGGCATGCGACGTTTAACTGGACCCGAAATCTCGCTCGTTAGTTAAATATTACGATCGTCATTTAATATTTCTGTATCCTGATCGCGGATGGAAAAAATCAATCTCTTTCCCTTTCTTTCTTCCCTTTCTTGCTATCATTCGATTACGAACAAGAGATACGGCACGTCCGTTATAAAAAAAAAAGAAAAGAGAAAAAAAAGAAGCGTTCGCGAATTTGCAATTTCTACTTAATTATTTAGGACGTTTTTACTGGTAATTAATTATACTCAGATATGATCTCATATCTGTATCTGCTCGCGGTCGCGACTTTTCGGTGCCGCCTCTCACGTATTAGCAAACCATCAGCTACTGATTTAACCAGTTGATGTCTCGATCATCCGTCATCTCCACTCTAATTTGAGTACGTGTGACCTTCTCGCGATACACGACCAAAAAGTAAATGATAAAGCGCACGAAACTGTTGAATCGTCATTTATTATAATTTCCTGTCAGCGGTAGTTTTCAACATCTACTAAAACAGACATATTTTATTATTATATATTTCTGTCTCTATACGGTGTCGTTTTTTTGGAAAAGAGGAAGAATTAATTAAAACTTCATTTTCACTGTTTAAGCGATTTTAAAATCGTTTCACTTTGAATGGGCGTACTTTTGTAAAATTTTTAACAAGTCGCGAATAGCCTTTTTATTTAATGCTGTCAATCAATAAAGCCTCAAGTACATCCTAAATGATACTTTTGCACATGTAAAACTTACGAGAATAAAAACATTTTACTTTTCATAAATATAGTTATAATGTTTAATTTCATGTATCAGAGTTTCATGAGCGTTATTATATAATAGCTTCAAGTTTTCTACGAAGAAGGATATAAAGAAGGATATTAAGTTAGTAGACTTGCATCCCTGAAACTTGAAGAAATTTAAAAACAGATTTGAGCTCGTGTCGGTGGTACGATTGTACGACTTCCCGTCCACTTTCGTCGCCAGTATTCTAGTTCTTATCGCCGTTACTTGTTCCGTTGTCGGTCCCGCACAGAGAATAGTAGCGTTCGGTCATCTATCTGTTAATGAACCCACCTGCAGCGGCGGGTTTTACGACGCGGATTACAGAGAAAACGAACAAATTTCCAATGATACATTTATACAGGGCGCGCACGCTGCGCTCGATCCGACTCACGACGGCCGGGATAAAGAAAGAAACGCGGGAGAGATGGCATCTTTAATGCTACGCTAATCTTCTACTCTTGCTCATCATCATC
>NW_017300343.1:4169936-4174801 GCF_001594075.2 Trachymyrmex cornetzi | reverse complement strand
TGTCTCGTCGCGCTGTTGTTCGCCCGCTCGTAATCACAATCGTCATCCCGCTCATTTTTCAACGTCTTCTTTAGAAGGGCACAGCAAGAAAAAGAATCGGGACTGGACAGGGCAGGGAAGGAGAGAAATCGAATCAGCGGGCGTCAAGTATAGCGCGCGTGGAAGCGTGCTTCTTGGCTGCTTATCACCGGAGTGATAAGCCGAGTTGGAATTTGTCTTGATTTAAGAAAACTTTAGGAAATTCGAAACAAGATTTGAAAATAATGATGAAATACGTATACAAGTTTAAGAAACACAAACGTTTCGTTAATATCTATTCTCATAGAAATTTAATATTAATACTGACTAATTAATCACTTAGGTATGTTCAGTATTAAAAGTATTATAATATTGTTGACATTACTTTTAATACTAAAAATGAGCGATTAATTGGTTAATATTGACATACATTGACCATGTCGTCTGAAGCCGCCTTTAGATACACCTGGGAAAATATTCGCGAATGTTCAAATGACATCAGTTAGTTGAGCAAATGTAGTCACGGCGACGCGACGCGAGGAACTCGTACAGTTTGCAGCAACATTGCAATGTTTCTGTGTTACTGCTGAAACGTAGTTACTGGAATAATTCGTGTTATGTGTGGGGTATATATCGTAGAAAAAAAGATGGTTGCCTTTTTATAGAGCGGCGAAGCAGCTATGATACAGCATCGGGCAACGTCTAATACCTCGCGATACCGGACTCGATCGTCGGGGAATGCAGATCTTAACGTCGATAGATTTTTCAAGGCCGACATTTTTGACGGATTCGACGGCCGGGTTTCGCGACGGCGCGGCGCGTACGGCTGAAATATTATTCCCGCTCCGGGCCGGACCGGATCGGGCCGGGATTGTCGCCGTGGAAGTACTCGCAGCGGGACGCAACAGCGACTTCGAGATTCGTCTATTGAAATCATACGAGGCGTCCGCCACGCCGGGCGCACAAAAAGGACGAAATTCCAGAACCGCATACCGTTTCTCCACGGACCATCGTTCGAGGGAATATCTCCTCGAGATCTCTCGCTCTCTTTCTCCGTCTTTCTCCTTTTCTCTCTATCCTTCTCTTTTTCTCCCGCTGACTCCCTCAAAGGACCTCCACTTCTACTGCCACTCAGCTCATCTGAAAACGCGCGGGTACCGCGCGGCACATTGTATTGCCCATAATCTCTACCTGCTTGTTCCTCTCCCTTGGACACATCGATGCAAACACTCACCCGCGCCTCTCGGCCAAGGTACAAGCGAGACACCTCACTAATTCGTCGGTGATCTGACGAATCCCACGATTATGGCCGGCGATGGAGAACCCTTTGCTGATCTGTGTTACATTTATAAATATCTCCCCCCCCCCTCTCTCTCTGTTTCCTTCTGTCACTGGAACATTTACATATTTGCTGCAATACGTGTAGTAACTCATAATTTTTAATTAATAACACATGGATATATATAAATAAAAAAGAAATAATATATATATAATAAAAAATGGAAATGATGTAAATACGAGAAACAAATAAAAATCAGTTAATATATATAATCTAAATTGTTTCAAGCTAAGATAAAAACATTTAAATGTATATTATATAATTTGTTGACATTTATTACACGTAATATTACGTTGCGTATCATGCGTTTTACAAGAACGCTTCGCGTGCTGCAGGTCCCTATTATTCAAATCGCAAACCCGACATGAAATCCAAAGTGCCCATCTGTCACAGTCGTGCGTGCGATATGATAGATATTTGAATATTAATCTCCCCCGTTTTGGAATGCCGTTCCCGCGCGCGAAACTGTCAGATTTGTCAAATCACGTTTGCCCGTTTCTCGCATCTCTCCGCTGGAATTAATTTCCATAACCCGCGCGTCGGAGTTCGCCTCTTACGAAATCCTCGCCGGCGAGGAGTAGCATCTAATTGGCGAGCGCCTCGCTCCTTCTTTCACGTAACGGATTTTCGATTGCACTTCTTAAATTCGCGCGGCTCGCAAAAAGCCGCGCCGCCGTCTCTTTTCCTCTTTCGCCCGCGACCACCGCATCGAGAAGATATACGCGACAGTAGAAGAAGCGATATCGGGGTAACCGCGAGCAACACACAGCTCGGACATGTCGGCTGATTATTGACCAGACGCTAATGAGGGAAGCCGCAGACGTTACGTGCGCACATCCCAAATCAACGAGTAATGCGTGCCTTAATTAATTCCAAAACGGTACCGGCTATGTCACTGCGCCACGATGGCGGATGCTATACGTGATCGTTTCCGCCGGTGTTCGAGAATATCGCGGTTATCGCGGTGTACGGTATTACAACGTTAATAATTGTAATAGGTCCTTTGGTATGCGGTACGATATTTACGCTCGAATTAAGAAAGAAAAATCGGTAATTTTTACCGTGTTAAAAAATTAGAAAAAGAAAATGCTGAATGAGTCAATGATGGGAAAGGAGAGAGTCAATGTCGCTTCCTTATGGACCGTTTGGTGATTAGCTGTGATATTATGTCGCAATGTAATTGTATTAATTTATTAGTTCGTTGGATAAACGATATTGATAGCGTTAAAAATCTCGTACTTATTTATCATTTATTAGATATATTATTTATTATTTATTATTATATATTTAAATATGACATATAATAATAGAAGAGAATATCATTTGTGTCTTTAAATAAGAGTTATTGTTAGAATAAAATATTAATAAATAAAAATTCTTGCAATCATGAGCTACAATGTCGAGATAATCTCTGATAGAATATCCGATTCGACAAAAATGGGATACGTGTTCTTTTTAAAACGTAGTATTGCTATTTTTTACAGTACGGCGGTAGTTGTGTCCCAAGAGATTTAATTTTTTAGCGAATATGAAAGAATGATTTACGACGTCTGGAGCTACACTTCCAATTCACGAATTTCCGATACAATCTCTTTTTTCATGACTGCGTCTTTTTGTAGTTAATTCCGTGATTCTGTTTCCCTATATTCATTGTGTTCGTAATTTCTACCTGCTTGTCCATCTCGATCGGAGATTCGATACGAACACACCCATTATTGTACGGACACAGATTTTGTATCGATGGTCCAGGTATCGGATATTTTCTAACAAGAGGACAGTCCTTAATCCCGGTTTGTACGGTGCTAGATTTCGCAGTTAAAGCCCATTCACCATTGATTTCTACACCTTAAGCGAAAATGTCTTGAGTCAGGACTCGTGCAATCTTGTGAATGATTGGGTCCATTTTGTGGAAAAGATCATTCAATTGATATACGTTGAAAAGCTGAAGATTAACCATTCAAGGAATTTTCAAGTCTAGAATTTTTAAATCCAAAGTTCAGAGTTTTAACGTTCCAAATTATCGTTCTAAAACTTGAAACATCCAAAATTCTATACAACTTTTGGTCACTTAAAATCGTGGAATTCGATAATTTATCCGTTCAAAATTTCAAAGTATTCGTATATAAGATTAGTGCTCAGAATCGGAAGCTATTTTAAAGGAATGAGGAGCAAATTCGAAGATTCGAAGAATTCTAAATTAAAAAGTGCCGAAAGATCGAAATTTCTGAGGATACGAGGTGACGTCGTTACGAGCCAACTTGGGAATCACTCATTACGCCACTATGACCAGCGAACAAGTTTTTACAAGCAACCGCCAGATTACAAGGGAATAAGGCGATCTGAAGCGAAACAGTTCTGACTTACATCTGTATCCTTATGTGATTTAAGGAATCGTGGCCGAGTGGTCGGTGGTCGCGTATCGCCGAAAAAGTTCTGGATTACGGACATTATTCAATTAAAAGCTTGTTGTGCTTTTCAAAACGTTATTTGGATGGTGGTCTCGCCTTTCCTTTTTCTTCCTGAAAATTAGCAAATGAGTCCTCCGGCGACGAGAGGATACATTTTGCGGAAACGTTTAACCACGTACATTCGCTCAGCTCCATTTATTTGCGCAAGGAAGTACTTTTTTCCTCTGTACAGCAAAAAATTACGGTAGAGGCTAATAAATGAGTCATTTTTCGAGAAAATGATTCGTACACACTATTAAGTTCATAATGTCGAATTATACTCAACTTGAGTTATTTTTAATCATTTCTACGAGTCGCCACTGTTCTTACACAGTACGTCATTAATTTAATTAAAAACGTATTAAATTTAATTTTTATTACACGTACATTAAAATTTGTTTGTTTTGGCTCGTAGATCTTAGTTTATTTTGCTTTTATTAATTTTTATTATTTACTAATGTAAGTATTACGTTAACATAGACGTGTTTACTTTGAAATTAACCACAGAAATGGATCAATTCACGTTTGAAAACACATAGAAATTAATTGACACTTAACAGAGAATCTTGTCAAACTCTAAGTATGAGAAATATAAATGTATAATAATGATCATGTATTTAATAGAAAGATATAAATATACATTTAAAAAATTAGGTAAAAAATTCATACATAATCGTGACAATAATCCCGCAATTAAGAACAATTTTGTAGCGATAAACGGAAACGTTTCGATCAATTTACCCTCACGTCATTTCAGTTCCAGTTGGTTACAGTTGTCTGTCGTCACATCGTCGATTTCGCTAAATCAACTTTAATTACCTAGCCGGATCGACGGATGAAACGCACCGGTTCGTACGCGACGACAACGATTCCGGGGATGCTCTCTTAAACGGTGCGGTGGAAAGAATGATTCCTCGAAGCCGGTATCTTTTCATAATCAGGCGACCTTCGCATAGTGATCATTCCTGGGAACTATGTCCTCGGTAAAATACTACTTGGCTGGTCCTCCGCTTTTTATCGCAGTTGGCTCAGAAGCGCGCGCTCGCTAATGACCGTCAGAT
>NW_017300343.1:4160908-4169901 GCF_001594075.2 Trachymyrmex cornetzi | reverse complement strand
AGAGCCCTGTACTCGCGACGAAGAAACTCGCGCAAACTCGTCCGATTATGCTCGGCGTGCTCCTTTTGTCCCGATAAATCCGGACGAGAGACGCTTGAACAACGCCGCGTGATTATTCGCTAATTGTGAAAATTGTGCCCCGGGTCCGCGAGCATAAAGACCTAATCTCGCTTGGTACTAAGTACTTGGCAATTTACGATCGTCCATGTCGCGATATATTATACATTCTCGGCGATATTCAATTCTCGCGCGCAGCGCGGTAGTGAATTTACGAGCTCGAGAACACTTAAACGTACGCGATGTTTTTGCGTATATAAAAGCGCGTTTTTATTGTAGAGATGTGCGATCTCTGGAGCGATTTGCTAAAAATTGATTTTTTGCAGAAAGATCGCTTCGAAAGCGATTCCTTACAAAGAGATCGATTTATTAGGTGTTAAACTTAATTCCTGCCGTTTTTCGTCTCCAAAATTGATTTGTTTCGAAGGGAAATACCTTAATGAAAGTATTATTAATAAAGTACTATTAATTAGTAATAAAGTAGAAAATGGAGGAAATTACTTTGATTGAGGTATTCAGTCATCTTCCCTTCGAAACAAATCAATTTTGGAGACAAAAAACGGCAGGAATTAAGTTTAACACCTAATAAAATAGCCTCTTTTAGTTTATCAATTTTTCGTTGAATGGATCGATTTAAATTCTATTGTCGTTTGGGAAGATTGATCTTTTGGAGATCGGAATTAACATCTCTGAAATTTCACATTAAAATTACATTTTTGTATAACGATGAAAATATTTTTATTGCTGACTATGAAAATCCTGAGTTTTATTTGTTTCGAGGGTACGATCTAGTTTCTAGTATTTTCCTCGCATGTTACGAGATTCCAACGCGTTGTGAGGAAACAACTTGATCCAATTACTTTGCGCAATTCGTTCTGAATAGATTATACTAGAACGGTGGAAATTCTCACGTAAGAATGTATCGTATGATGTGAATTGAGATCTTCTGAACATTGAGGGGAAAATACAATGTAGATTGGAAGTTACTGAGTTATTTCACATTCTAAAGCTATTCCGGATGATCTGTAACTCAAGAATTTAGAATAGAATTCTATCTATAATTTTACACGCTGAATATAAATATAGATTGGAAAATCTTACGTTATAATTATAATGTGATATCCGATTCAGGATCAAGTTATATATAAAAATTTGTTTCAGACTCTTGTTGTGGATTATAAATATTAAAATGAGTTTAACGTCGACATTAGTTTCAGCGTTGTGATTCGTATCTTCGGTGCAACCAGATACAACTTCAACTCGACTTTTCACGGTTAGATGAATCTTAAAGCGGTATATCCGCGTGTCATAACCGCTCGATATTTTATTCTTTCGGCACGTTATCTCGCATAAAATTGATATATCATGAGAATATACCTCGCATACGATCGCGATTATTTAATAAGCATGTGAAGGACGTGTTGTGAATCGGATTCAGTGATCGGCACCGCGTCAGCCGGTTTGCCGTGCTAGGATTTTCACTCGGCTGCGAATCGCTTCTCACGTCCGAGCCTGTAATTAGTGGTTCGCAGATTGGTGCACGCGTCGTAAAGTGCCGATCCGAGGAAATAAAATCATATCTTTCTTAACGCATTTTCCATAGAGGCAATTTCTGTTTCAGTAGCAACGATTGCGTCGTTACTTCCTTATTCCAGATTCGTCGATCAGGTAGCGCTGCGATTTTATTATGGACTGAAATCATTTCGATCTCCGTTCCATATCCAAGTCTTACTTGTCGCATTATATTTTATTTACATATTTTCAAATCCTGCTATTTATTCGTCTATCTTTTTATTTTATTCCTTTCATGCCAAGTAAGTGTTTACATTTTATAATCTTTTTTCCTAAGAAATATGTAAATAAATAGATATTGAAATAAATTTATTTCCGGCTTCGAGATTTCTAGCCGACGTAATATTTTTTGCAATAAGATTATTAACAATTTTTCAGATAATTATCAAACCAAATAAAGTATCTAAGTTCTAGATGCTTATTATTAGCATAAAAAAAACTATTAAATTGCTTATCAATATTACTATATTCTGGTTCTGCTTATGGCTAGATCGAAAAATATTTCGGTGCGCAGAATCTAACTGTATAAATTCACACAAGAAATATTTAAATACTAAAACCTTGCTTTGATCGAATATAGGACTTTTTGTATTTAATTAAATTAATTTCATTTTTTGAAATTTCTTAAGCGAAAAGAAAAATTTGCTTTTATGCACGTTTATATATATATATTTGTAGGAGAGCAGGTTGAAGTTGTACGAGTAAACGCAAAAATTATTTATCGAATGTAATTTTACTACAGGAATAAGTTGTTCGTTTTTGTACAAAAAACAACTTTTTCCTTTAGTAGAATTGCGTCTAACAAGTAGTTTTTGCAAGAGAGCAGGTTGAAGTCAACAAATAAGCGTAAAAATTATTTATCGGACGCAATTTCATTAAAGGAAAAAGTTGTTTCTTTTAGCGTAAAGTATGACGTCTTGTACTTTGCGGGCGCGAATTTGAAAACACCCTGTATATATATATATATAATATTGTATATATACGTTCTTCTCTGTCTACCAGCAGGTAGCCATTCGATAAGGAAGGCGAAAGGAGACACGATCACGAGCATACGTGTAACGTAAAGTCAAATGACGCATGGCCCCCGGAGAGAGATTCGGTTTCGGGTTTAGTTTGGGGCTCGGTCCAAAGTTCTACCGACGATCACCGAACCGAGGTGCTTGATTTACATTTATTTAGGACCTAGACAAACACTTGGGACACAAGGAACACGAATCACTACACGTCTACCGTGCTCCCGAGCAGTTTCATCTGTCGTTTCCCCTTTCGCATCCTCTACCTCCCCAATGCTGTAATCGTTGCATTCTCCTCGGATACCTTCTTTCCATCGGTTGCAGAACGATTGCCGCGATTAGTCCTGATTAGAAATATCCTGCGTCTGAAAATTGTAATATATTGACGTGAGGTTTAATCTGAAAATTATCTAAGAATTATTTCGTCATTGAATTATTATTTATCAAGATTAAAAGATAAATTAAACGTGTGCGAGCTCTAATAGAAACTCTTTTTGTTTATTTTTTGAGATCATTTCAATATTAAGTACTAATTTTTCTTCGTATTTTCGAAAAAATTAAAAATATTCTTTGTACTTACAGTTATAATTTTTTTTTACTAATCAGCTGTTCGTATCTATTATCGATGAAAAGTTCTAATTATTGGACAAATTCCATAGAAAGAAAATAATATTTTCAGGAAGTTTTTTTAAAGGATACACAATATTTTTAATCTCCTTCAAAATATATAATCCCTTAAAAAATCGATTCAACACAATTTCTGGATCAAATTAATCTTCTGTTCAAGCCTGAAATTTATGTCTCGTTAATTTCTAAATAAATCATCCTAGAAATTGTGTAGATAATTTTATAATCCATTCTTGTATGCGTATATAATGCGTGTCTTTCTGCATAAACTAGAGACCAACTGATATTATTATCATGTCCCGCTTACTTTTTATTGTCATTAATTATTGCCAGCAAACTCCTGGATATTTTTCGAAAAAGTTTTCCCAGCTATCTCGAATCCTTCTAACCGGTCATACACTATACACGGCTTCGCTCGATAGAGTACGACATGCTCTTATCGCGCTTCTCACTCTCTCATGAGCACTCATCCGTCCGACGGTTTGTACGCCGCGCAGAGATGTCACCGTGAATTAGTGTTGGAGCGATCGGAAGGAGAAAGAAATGCGCGCCTGCCTTCTGCGTGAGGAATGCTGATAGACAAGAAGGAAAAGGACGACAGAGAGCATAGAAAGAGAGAGAAGAACAAAGTAGAAAAAGGGGGGTAGGAAGAAGGAGAGAGAGGGAAGTTGCGTAAGAAGAACGCGTATGAACAGAGAAGTAGAGAAAGGACGGGAGAACCCACGGAGAGATACTCGAGACAGAGATGACTTAACGAGAGAGAAAGGAAGAAGGGCGCCAAGGGCGAAAACAACAGAAAGGGTGGTAGCGCAATTGCGTTGTCCACGAGAGGGGAGAGAAGGGTAGGGAAGAAAGGTGGAAGAGAAGAAAAACTGGGCACCGCCGACGGTGAGATTGACTAGGTCCGCGAGAGAGCAAAACTCTTCTGGTCTCTCCGCTTCGCTCTGCTCGAACGAAGACGCGACGAAAGCACAACGAGACGACGCACGGTCGAGAGGAGAGTAAGAGTGCTGGCGAGTCGAAATTCTCTTGTGTCGAGGACTCTCAAAAGCGAGAGTGCGAGAGGTAGACAGAGAAAGAAATAGAAAAAAAGAAAGAAAGAGAGAGAGAGAGAGAGAGAGAGAGAGAGAGAGAGAGAGAGAGAGAGACGGCGGCAGAAAAGAGGATCTTCGTTTGTCTCCCTCATTCGAACGTCTCGTTCATTCCTCTCTTCGTCCTAAGTCAACTGCCTCGACGGCACAGTTACTGGTCTTGTACTATCTCGCGAGCACGCCCTTCCTTGGATACACACGCTTTCTCTTTCCTTCTCTCTTTTTGTTTCTCTCTTCAAATCTGAACTCTGTATTAAAGTGTCATTTACTTTTTAATTATACATGTATGTACGGATTGTCGTGTTATAAATTTTTTATACTTAGTATTTTCTTGTTTTTCATATACCTGTATTAATGTAATTAAATTAAATGTTATTTAAATTTGAACGTATTTTAAATACTAATTTTACAAATTAAGTTTAATAATAAGACTCGATAAATTAAGTCATCAATTACATCGTTTTGTAAACTGTTATCTTTATGATTTATAAGTTAATAATTTTAATCTTAAGATAAACTTGATTCTATTATTTAATGAATCTAGATCTTTTCTTTTTCTCTTTGTGCTTAGTTCTTTTTTATTCTTTATTCTTAAAAGTGTTTTATTTTTATCTTTTTCATTATCATCTCCTTTTTCTTTTAATCTTATTATTTTTGCGATACATATATCAATCGTATTTCATGATCTTTTCTTCCTATAACTTTGATCACACACTTCTTTTCCTAATTATCAAATTTGTATGTTTCATTACAACATTGTTTATTGCAAAGTACAAATAAATTCGATCCTCCTCTTTTTCTCCCTTTCTCTCTTTCTATCTTCCATTCGCGGCAACAATAATCCTCGATTTCTCACTCCGGCTTACTCTCACACCTTCTGTTATCCTTCGCCTCTGCCCACCGATTTTCTCTCCTTCTCTCTATATATCTTCTCTTCTTTCCCTTCATCTCTATTCTTTCTCGCGCATTCCTGTTCCCTCTTTCCGTCGCGCGATACACACTTCCATTCTTTCACTCTTCACGCACTCTATACCATCTCTCTCCCTCTCTCCTCTTCGCTGACGTCCTCCTCTTAACTTTTATTTCGATTTCTCTTCGTCTTCTCTCTTTTTCTCACGCCACCTTTTCTCTCTTACGTGCCCACCCTTCCTCTTCGTTCATCTATCTCTCCCACTTTGCGCTCCTCTCTCTCCGTTCTGTTCTCACATACTTCTCATTCTTCGTCTCCATGCTCCTTCTCGCTCGTGTTTCTGATCTTGTCGCTTTCGCGCTCTCCTTTCATCCCCCGCGGTTGTCCCCCTCTACCCGCGACTCATTCTATCCATTCCGGCTTCCCTCTCCTCTCGCTCCATTGAATTACGATCGTCTGGCTCCTTTTATCTCGCGTGGAGTTCCTACTTCCTCCTCTTCCTCCTCTCCTTCTGCCTCCTTCGCCCCCCCCCTCTCTCTCTCTCTCTCTCGTCTCCCTTTCTCGCTCGAGTTTCTCTGGGCGCAGCGCGTCTCGTTCTTAGTCTCTCTTTATGTTCGTCATTCTCCTTCTCCTTCTTTCTTACACACGTGTGGTGGCCACAAGAGCTCTTTATCTTATGCAGAAAGGTGGTGTGAAGCCTATCGGACCCCTTTGGATAAGTTCGCATGACATTAATTTTGAAATATTATTTGGATACCCCTCCCGCAGGGACGCACGAGAGACTCGGATCCTCCTTTCTCCTTTATACGATAGACTCGAGGATAGCCCATAACGATAGACTCGGCAACGCAATTGATGTGCGTTCTTCATCTGAAGAGACTCTAACTCAAACATGCCATTTAATAAATGTATAGTTAATTAATGTATGTGATTAACGTACGCGCGTGTAACGTTTAAGTATAATATAAATTGGTAACATAATTTAAATTAAGGTAATGACATTGTACAATATGTAGTTGAAGTCGAGGGAATTCTCGAGATGTCAGAAGAAGCAACTTTACAACTATTGTAAAATTCTTAGATATGACTGGTTTATTACATTTAGATCCAGTGAGGTACTAAGGGCAAGACTAATCATATTAAAGAATTTTACAACAGTTGCAAAGCTGCTTTTCCTGCTGAACGCAGCCATTGCTTGTACAAATGAATGAAAAATAGAAATAGTATACAATAATATAAACGTATACGTAATAATTAATACTTATTGATAAATTATAAATTAATAAAAACTAATAAGTTTTTATAGACTCCTTTAATTAAAACAATTAATGAAACCATAAAAAATATATTACAGGCAATAGGAGTCGACGCTGGTTATCAATTAGCGCAATTTTTCTTAATACTAAAAATATTAACTTTGAACGTTTCCACTCATGGTTTGAGTCTTCATCAGCAATCTTTCCCTCTAGCGCAACGATTAGAGTATTGCATGACAAATACTTATTCTTTTGATTGATATCTGGCACGGTCAATGCGATGTTATAAATGCCTTGAAGCGTTTTTGAATGGGTCAGTTTGTGTAAAATTCTTTCTTCTAATTGGCCCACCAAACGCTTCAAAGCATTTGTAGCGAGACTTTGAGCACAGCCATCATATGTCAAAATCGTTAGTCAGGAAGAGCAATTTTGACGTAGTCTAAATGCATTAGAAATTGGGTCGAGAATACGTCTTGGACGGCGACGCTTGCGAGCGAGGGGGGTTAAAGAAAGACGTGTGCACAGCCACGCGGAGGCAGGAATGTGAGAAAATGCATATTCGCGTAGCATTGTATTCAAATCGACCCGTCGTTTCTCCGCGCGTCACACGCCGCTGTCATTTTTTTTTCCTTTCCCTCTCTCCCTCTTTTTCGACCCTTATCCCGATCCGATCTGGGTTGGTGGACAAATACGCCGTCGCCCTTTAAAGATCGCGTTACCCACCGATACCCGTACATCCGCCATTAATTCGCGTGAATTATTCCCTTTTTAAGATTACCGGGCTTGACCAGGGGAGAGACGTGAAAGAGGGCCGTTCTCGTGAAAACAAGGTGGAGACCGCGACTTTAAGGGAAAGGAGGAAGGGGATCGATCTCATGAAAGGAATTAGCAGATTTATCTTGTGCGTCCGAAATGCCGACCATTATAATCCATGTGTTTAACCTCAATTATATCATTGAAGAGGAGATATATAGGATCACAAAGAAACTCTGGGATTCCGTTGAATTTTATACCGGTGCTCACTTAATTGTCCCGCGTCAAAATCCAGATCCAGAAAAACAAAAAGCTGTTACTAATACACACATTACTTCCGTGGAAAATTAATCGTCGATTAATATGAATTTAATATGTACGCCTTTTATAGAACAGAATAGCGGGTACTAAAAGTACAAGTCGGTGCTCTCCAAAATATTTGAAGTGGAATCAAACTCTGAAGAGAATAAAAAATCTCACTCTTAAAAATTGAGCCATTTTTTTTCAATATTTACTCAATATTGTTACTCTTTAGAATTACATTCCACTGCAAAGATTTTAGACAATAAAACTGCGGGAATAGCAACTGAAAAGAATTCGGTATACGTTGCTGTATATGCATTTATCGTGCCGGAAGTTCGTAGTATATGAACTTGCTTTATATAATTTTCTTATTATGGTTTTTAAAGGGGGTTCCTACTCGTTGCATGATATTTACACACGCTCGTCTTTTAACGGTTCTTTCGAGGTGTTCTCGCGGAATATCCGCTATTACGAGCTTGCCGTTGTGAAAAATCGAGAGAGCGAGAGAGAGAGAAAGAGAGAGATAGGGAAGGAGGGGCAATTAATATTTAATATTGATATTTACTATCGGAGCAGTAATTTTCGGGAAGCACAACAAAGAGACAGAATTTTCAGTATTGTACTCTTGACAAACAGATTCTCCAGAATTATGTTAAAAGTCGATAACACCCAAGTGATGTAAAATAACATAATTTAAAATATATAACAGATGTAACAACGTTAGATAGCATTGTCGCAATATGACATAATTTCATAGTAAGCTTGTGAAAGAATTAACACTAGAAGGACCGGATTTGACGATCCTCCTAGAAGGACCGTAAGAGCCAATTTGGCTCCAAGCACATTTTTCAATTAAATAAAAATTCAATCACTTTACATAATTGAAAATTTTTTCACTAAAATTAAGAACATGAAAAATGATGAAAAATCACAAAAGGATATCACATAGAAACAAAATCGAAAAAAGTTATATTGAATTTAGTTTGAATATTTCGCGAGGAGTCAAATTGGCCACCTCGGTCCTTCTAGTGTTAACGAATTATATTTTTTTTTACAAGATAATAACTGGAATGGTTCTATCTTTTCAATTGACGGACACACATAATATTTAAGTAGAAGATACTAGAGAATACACTCGATATTAGATTATTTCCAACAGTATTCCTCGAATATTCATTTATCTCGTTAGACACGTGTGAGTTATCGAACGCAAAAGTTATTCGTGGCCATCGCCGAAGGTTGGGCACGCAAAAGAGGGACGGAAGAAAGACGAGCACAAGGTCCAACGTAGTTTCAAAGTCGGTCGCGGACGCGCGACAATTCTCAGGTTCCCGACACTCAAATGCTCTTTCACGTTTTCTTTAAGGAGAGATAAGGCGTGGACCCGACCCAGAGGCCAGACCCGTTGCTC
>NW_017300343.1:4158368-4160684 GCF_001594075.2 Trachymyrmex cornetzi | reverse complement strand
CCCCTTCCTCCCTCTTGCTTCTCTCTTTTTCTCTCTCTATCTGTTGCCTCGCGTTCGCCCTTTTGCCTCTTCCATCGTTTCTCCCCTCTTCTCTCTTGCCCCTGTAGAATCGTTCTCCTTCTCTCCGGCACGAGATGAGAGAGAGAGACTCTCGGTATCCCGAGAGAAGAAGCAGCATCCTCATCACCATTGAGCGCGACTATCGGCCACGCAGCCTTGTTCCATCAGCCGCGGATACCCGCGGCGATAAGCGCGCGCGGATGATAAAATAATAGTAATAACGGCAGCGATAATTACGACGATAATCGCCGTCGCGTCGCGAGAGCAGAGTGACGTCGGTACGAAAATGTCGTAACGTAACATATAAGCACATTCCCCGTTCGACCTTAAAAGAACGGAAAACGGCCACTTGATAATCATCGTTCTGGTTAATGAACACCGCGGGTGTTAATTAAGTCCCACGTGTGTAAATTATACCGATCGTCCCATCGGGGTGCTATTCAGAAATTTTTGGTTAGCCGATATGTGAGATACATTATAAAGGCGTGAAATTCCTTCTTGCATTTTAAATCATTTAACGCTTCGAGGAAAAAGATAATTTCAAAAATTTGAACAAAATTACTGTACGCTTGGCTGTCCAAATCTAAGAATCTGAATTTTAAGTTATCACGAGATTTCTATGATTAATGAGTGTTTGCTTAGAAATATATTTATTAATTTTTTAAACGTACGAATTAAATATTTTAAGTACAAGTGTGATGTTATATGTGTATATCTTGTTGATACTTGATATCGATAGTACTTGAAATCTAGTGATTCTAATCGACATTTTATGATTAAGTTTTTTCGTTCTTGGGTTTTTCTTCCGGTTAGCTTGCAGTCTACCACTATTTCTTCTCGATAAGTATCAAGCCCAAAGTCTTGTTATCATAGGGACATAGTATTTGCTGAATCGCAAATAAGAGATACATTTGATCGTGAAATGATAGCAGCACGGAGGTAGTGATAATTGCAATGCAAATGGGACTAATTGCTATGTTATGATTCTTAATAATCGATTCTTATTAATATGCATTAGTATAATTGTATCTTTATATTTTACTTATCGTATTATATATAATATATACAACTGTGATAAACTTATTAGATAAGTTGATGTGTAATATAAATGATTCGACGTAATAATTTCAAAATTATTTATTTATATAAATCAAGTGGAAATTAATGTCAACCAAATAAATATTTGAAAATAAATACTATCAATCATATTGTGTTTAAATGATGTGACGGAAGAATGCGAGAAAATCGAGCAATCGCGTTCAGAATTTGGGGCAGGGCGAGTGATTTCAACGCGAGTGTCACGAACAGGCAATGCGACGAATTGAATTATGTCACATGAATACATATAGTGAATATATAAGCGATATACAGAGTAACAACCGGTAAATTAATAAAACTAATAGTTATATTATATTGTAATGAATTTGAAATTCATTAAATGGTACACCGTAAAGAAACCCATCACTTTTATTAGCACAGCATAAAAGGACTATACGACATATACTTATAAAAATAAATTGTTAAGTGCTTTGCGCACTTACTCGCGCACATAACACTCGCTCGCGTCATAAGATAAAGAAACACAAATTAAACGGAAGTTAACTCTTTAATAGCACAATTCGACCAACGGTAAAGCAGTATGAAATAGATAGAGCGTATCGCGACACGTCCGCGTATTAAACCAAGTACGACTCAAAGTGTATCCGCTGCTGTTTTTAATCTGACTAGCTGAACATTTCCGGCAGGACGATTACTCTTCGATTTGCTTTCAATATATTGATCACAGTAAAAATACGAAATATTTCAAATTTCAATTCAGGTATAAGATGTAAAGACTCGACAATATAATTTATCCGGGGGAATGATTTTTTTATTTTCTATTTGCTTCAATATTGATTACAGTAAAATAAGAAATATTTCAACTTACAATCAGGCATGAGATAGAAGAGGTCTGTTTTTTTTTATTTTATTTTTCCACCCCCTGAACCGGAGCATGTATATTTGTTTCACTGGTGAACGTCTATTTGTTTCACTTCAACTTATTGCACCGTGTGCACCAGTTGAGAGGGTGCAGGAATAAAAAAACAGACCTAAGTACGCGACAATACAAACAATCGGACTTGCAAACTAATGCGAGGGGTAACACACACGTGCGCACAAGAGTTACCCGACTCCCGTTAGACGCCCAACTCTCTCAGCAGGTGAAGGTAGACACCACGCAGCCACCGCAAACGTTCCGGGATCACTTCCAAGGTT
>NW_017300343.1:4126517-4158278 GCF_001594075.2 Trachymyrmex cornetzi | reverse complement strand
GGTGATCATCGGAGTGAATCTCGCCGGTACGGTAGAGGAAACTGCCGGCTGCAAATCGATTGCAAAACGTGATTCCGTTACGCGTTTCCACACTCAGCTATATAAACGCTACAACCCGATCCATAATTTTCGTTCTTTCTTTCCAATGTCAAGTAGCTTCGTGGATATAAAAACAGCAGTATTACTTGCTTTTTTTATATGATTCCAATTTCCGGTTGTTGACATTATAAACCAGTATTATAAAACTACTATATCTTATGTATCTATTAAATTATGTGTGAAATAGGTATAGGGGATGTTAAAAAAGAGTTTTTGAAGAGTTATATACATGTTTATCGAACTGACAATGAGTAAAAGGGACCGACATTGATCCAAGAATTAATTTTGTCATAGATGAAAACGATCTTTAGTTTGAGTCGTATAGGTAATTCACTTACATTTTTATGGTTATTTTTTTACATAAATTGATTTTTCTATTTATTTTGTATAAAAAAGTTTATTGACCACACAAATAGAGAACATTTTATATGAAGTCCCTTTATTCAATATAGTCTATCTTGAAATGTCTTGTAAAATATTTATTTTTCGATAACTTTATCTTAATTTTTATGCGAGAAAATAGATTTATGATATAGAAAGATATAATTTTAGTAAACAATTTGTATTAAAATAAAAAGTTGTTTACATCTTTAATAAGAATAATTTTGTGGGCATTGCGATTAGATTTTTTTTCTTCAGTTTAATAAATACTATTTGTCCTTTAAGTTCCAAATTCTCTTTTTAAACAACTTGTACATAATATATTGTACATGTTATTAAGTTATTATACATTAAATAACTAATTTAACTAGTTTGGAAATCATTATCGGCAACTTGCTCTTGAAATCGCATTTTGAGAAATTGTAAATGCATTTGTGCAATGCGGGATATTTGCAGAGCAAGACGGTTAAATCTAGGCCGCTGATTCACAACGCTTAAAAATCGTTTCATCCTTGTTGTTTGTCAAATGTTAAACGAAGACAAACGATGCTCATGAGCGTTGTCAGCATGAATCGGATCACGGCCATAGATGCGTATGCAGACTAAAGCCCATTCTACATAAGACGCAGAACGCAGGTCGCAGGTCGCAAGTGAAACGTATTTCAGATTGTAATAGGTTGCAGACCGCAATACGCAGGACGCGAAAGTTAAAGTTCACCCAATTTTCTACGTCCTGCAATCATATCATAATTAAAATACGTTAGGTTAGTTTCTAGTTTTGCGACCTGCGACCCGTGTTCTGCGTCTTAGAATGGGCTTAAGCCTTCGCGTACGCAGGAGCATCAACATCAACCGCAGGAACTGAACGCGTTTTCTGCGGGCACCGCGCTCGTAAAGCGCGTGGCCTACTGAGCCATGCATAGCGCGCTCAACAATACATTTCGTCCCGCGCCAAAGTCCAAACCTGGGTACGAGAGACGACGCCAACGGGTTACGGCGGCCGGAATCGAGTTGCACGAGGGCCCGTCGAGAGATGCGAGAGAGAGTGGGAGAGAGAGAGTGAGAGAGGATCAGACTCCGGCCTCGCTGCCACTGCTATTATGGCCAATAATTCATTGAGTGACTGTCAGGCCCTCCGCTGACCAGCCCTGGGCTGCCGCACCCCTCATGTGCATTGTGTATACGGGGTGCCACGAAAGTACGGATTTGCCGTGCGTACATCGCTGACAAATCCGTTAAATCGCGATCATCTTGCATTGCACGTAACGTCTAAAACCGTAATCAGATTACAGATTAGGAGTGAGATTTAATTTCACTTGGACCAATCAAAGCAAAGTTCACTAACTTTCTTTCTTCTGATTTCCGTGAAAATCCAGTGTTAATCTTAATCTATATTCTGATCACGGCTTAACATGAATAAATATCAAGAAAAGAGGATATGACTTGCATTTATTTCCGGAGTAATGATCAATTTTCTACAAGATTTTGAATCGTGTTATGTATGTAATATATAATTTTGTTTATCGACACTTAGCAAACAGTGCTTGATAAAATCATAAATATTTAAAGAACTTGAGTAGAACTAGACTATCAAAATTATATTGATCTTTTATTAAAATTATTTTTGATATATTATAATATTTTTCTTGTATTAAATTTAATAGATTCTAAGTTTCTTTGCAATAAAATTAAAAGAAAAAACACACTGTGTAGTATAATATCTATTAAGTTATTATTCTATAAAAGTTAAAATTCTATATATTAATGTACAGCTAAACCAAATGATTGTTCGCGTAATTATATAACAATATTGCTGGTCACGGTGAAATTCCCATCATTGTTGAATTTTTGTCGTTATTCAGTACCTCCTCGATATTAAAGCGAGATGACCTAATTAAAAGCGCGATCGGCGCTCGTAAACTACATAATAGCACGCTGTATAGGCGTGTCAGTGGTATCGGAATAATCGTTCCCGTGTGAGATGCCTTCTCGCGGGAAATGCCTATCCTGAATCGCGTGCCAGATAACTGACCTGGGGCCGAGGGAAATTCAGTAGCGAATAATTAGAGATTACCTTATCGAGTTTGCCTTATTCCTAGATATTATTTTATTGAATTAAAATTTTCTTGTCTACTTAAAAATTGAGCCAGTTTTTAAAAAAAAGTGACTCAATTTTCAATCTCTAAGAATGAGATTTACTCTAAAAAATTTAAAAAGTGTATAATATATTATAAAAATAATACATAACGAAATATGTATATGTATTACAATTAAAGAAAATGCACACAACAGTTTCGAATTATGTACTGTTGCAAAATCTTGCACTTTTGACGCTGTATTTGATCTACATACATTTTATGATACGTGCATCGACTACTTATCATAACGAAAGTCGTAATCTGAATGTCGATCGAGCGGCAAGCTGGACACGAAGGTGTTCAATCGAGGTCGAATTAACAGCCGCGAATAGCTTGCGCCGCCTTAAATTAACACCTTTGGCGCCTCGGCTACACTTAAGCGGATTCCGCGGCGGTCATAATATCCGTTAATTAATTTGAGCGCACGTTAATATACAGAGTACTCTTCGTAGAATGGACGTCGCGGGAGATATCGTCGGGCAATGATGATAATAATAAATTGCATTATGGACTCAGCCTTTTAATTAATCGCGCCAGATCGCGCGCAAAGTTATACAGGGTGTTTCTCGTGACAATTGCGTGGTGTTTTTCGTATTTGAGGATAAAACGTGAGGGAAATTCGTACACTGTTCTTGAAATTATCACGTTCACTCTTGAACTGTATTTTATCCGATAAAAGTAGACGCATAAAAGAGTAATGATCCAATAAAAATCAAATACCTGTAAAAGTAAGACTGTAAAATAATTCGATGTTAACAAATTTATGAGGGTGTAGTCTTGGATTTATATTCACGCGTGCAAATCGTAATAAATGCTCGGACGAGGTTTTGGAATACAGAATGTAGAAGTGTAAAATGTGGTACAGCGCGACGAATAAATCGATCGCTGGAGAGCCTTTTATGGCCTTTCACTCGCACCGATAAGTATCGAAAGTGACGCACCCACTTTGATGCTAGTGGATCGTTTACATGCGAGAAACGAAAGTTCATTTCCTCATTATATTTTTATTCTGGAATAGATATTCAATATTACGAGAATCGAGTTCAACAAGACCAAATAACGTTACGGCATTAATCACAAATTAAATATTATTTCATTTTAAACAAATAAATTCAATTAATTGAAGTTACAAATAAAAAAATATTATTTTATTTTAAATGAATTAATTCAAAAACTAAACGAGATCACGATTTTGAGTATCTTTAGCCATCTTTTCGCGACACCGCGTATAAACTGCGAGGCTGATGAAAAAAACCACCGTGTTCAATAAGCGAAAGGTTCTCGCAATTTGTAAAATCGGCAGTGCGTTTCAACCGAACACGAAGGAAGTCTTCGAGACGTTATCGTGCAAGCGTGAATAAGGAACGCAACGCGCGTCGACTACGGAAAAATCAAATTCTCAGATCGAAAGGGGGAGAGAGAGAGGATAAAGGGTGGTAGGGAGGGAAGTCTCTCGGCAAAAGCCTCCTCCGAGAGACGTCGAGCGAGTGAGGACTGAGGAGAGGAAGGGAGGGTGAGAAGGGATGCCGGACGCGGAGGGGGATAATTGCAGAAGGGCCTCTTGCGTTGCTCTTGCAAAGAAGTCTTAAGACGAGATAAGGCACCGGCGATAACGATTGAGCCCCGCGGGAACTCTTTGCCTACGTGCCACACGCGCACACGCGCACACACACGCGTGCGCGTGCGCTCGTAGCGGTCGCGCTCGGGTGACGCGTCCGCGTCCGCGGCGTGGTGTAGAATTTAAGGAGCACGTATATTTTTTTCGCAAGTTTCATCCCGTCGGTGTGTGCGTGAAAAAATTCGCGGTTGTACGACGGAGGCAAGGAGGAGAAAAAGACGCAGGGAAAAAAATTAGCGCGACGCCACGGCGCGTTTCAGGGAAAATATTCGCCGCGAGCAGAGCACGGGCATTTTGCGCTCCCTCGCGAGGCAGAGTCGCCTCGCCCGTTGAATATTAAGCCCCCGAATTTCTTCCCCGAGTAACATTTTATTAAATAAAATGCGTAGCAAACAGCGGGGTTGTCCATCGCCGCCGCGTCGAATTTTAATGATACGCTCTTTTGAACAACTTTTCGAAGCCGATTTTTTCCTGGGAAAAATTTTATGGCGGATAATCACACTTCGTCTTGTGCGAGAGAATTCTTCCACTTTCAGTATTAAATTCGCTTATCTCATTGCATTTGTCTTATCTCATATCTATGTGTGTTCAATTTATATTATATTATTGTAATTGTCATATTATATTATACATAATTCGTTTGCTATAAATGTTTTAAGACAATTTATATATTACTTTATAACAACAAGTTATTAGATCGTCACATAAATATAAATAAAATAAGTAAAAAGTACGAAATACAGTCGAGAAATCGGTGTCTAATAATATTTTTAAAGTAAATTTTTATATATATATTATATATATACTATTTATTTCCATATTTATATATTTATTAAAAAAAATTTTTTTCTTATTTATTAGATTCACTAAAGACTTTTCTGTACACATTGTTTTTATTTATAACAAAAGTATATAGATACAAGTTTTATAAATTATGTCTACTAAAAAAATATTAATAACTCTTGTATATCATAAAACGTGTCGATACGACCAGATTGTAAATTGTGGCATAAATGTTCGCGAGCTTAGAACGATGCAGCGTACGCATTTTCATCTGTATTCGATCTGTTGGGCCGCGGGTTAACAAAAGGGGTACACGACAAGAGAGTAGAAAAGGAAAGAGTCGATAGACGAGATAGAAGGAGAGAGTCGTCAGATCGTCGAGACGCGCCCGCCCCGTCTTTACTCCTTCGGGGCCCGTGTCGATCGGCGGGTCCATAAGCACGTGATACGGAATATTCTTTTCGCTTCGAGATCGATCTTTGTATCGAGATCGGTTTATGTTAATTCCCTCTGCATCTTGACAAATGCATACATATGTAATTCTCTGTATACGTATATAAGCTTATGTAAAGTACGAAAAAGTCAAGAAAAAAAGCGAGAGAGAATTAAAGCAGATTATTTTTAGAATATTGAAATGTTCGAAAGATTCGGAAGATTAAAAGGTACAATAAATATCACAGACTTAATATATATATAAAAAGAACGGTTTTGTTAAAGTATCTAAACAATTAGTTAAATACAGACCTGAAAAGTAATTTTATTGGATCAAAATATGAATATTGAATGTTTGAATGTTGATGAACAATGCTGCAAAATATTTTAACATTCCAGCAATTTAATCGTCTCTATCTTTTACGTACATGATCACCCAGATTGTTTTACACCTTAAAATTAATTAAAATAATTATTGTTAACAACATTGTTAACTGTTTTCCGATTTATTGTAATTTGAGAAACTCAATAATTATTTTGATGGTCCAACAAATAAAATTTTTTATTTTCGAATTTATACCTAGCTAAAATTTTAGACCTTCAGCAAAACCGTTCTTTCCGTGAATAAACATAGCAAACATAAATATTAAATAGTAATTTAAGAATTGAATGACAATTGTTTCAACGTCGAAACGTATTGGCGACGTCTCTGTGAAGTTAACACCTCATTTTAAAAAATCGGAAATTTTATTAACAGTTCTGATTGCACCCGCAATAGTTTTACAGTTCCTGCTAGGTTTTATAAATAGTTCCGTTGATTTAACTTAAAAAAAAATGAGGAGCTAACTCGCGTGGCACCTCAAGACTGGCGTCTCTTTTCGCGATTCATAAACGATTTATATTTCATATCTAAAAAAAATTACTGGGAGAGGAATCTCGAAACGCGCACGTCGCTCACATCGGTGATCCAAGGGTTAAACAACTCGCCACGCGTGTTTTCGTTCGCGTTGCGTTGGTGGTCCTGTAACCGAGTACACTCTCGGAGAGAAACACGAATAGAACTCTCAGCGATTTCGCATCGTCGTCTAATTTCTCTTCTGTCTAGGACTCGTGTACGGCAGATTGTATTTCGTAATCCCGAGTGCGATCGCGAGTATGCGAAATGACGTGCGTGCGTGCGTAGCACGCGCGTTTCATCTATCATGGACCGGATAAAGCGAATGCCACGATTGCAACATTGTGGAGGTGAGAGAGAATGAAACAAAAAGAAAAACAGAGAGATAGAGAGAGAGAGAGAGAGAGAGAGAGAGAGAGAGAGAGAGAGAGAGAGAGATAGCGAGACAGTTTGGTAAAATTGAAATCGACACCGCACAAATCACGAATCCAAGGCGGTGAGATAAATTCCTGGTGCGATGCTCGCTGAATAAAATCGAAATTATCCGCGTCGCATTAAAATTCTTCGTCGCCTGGGGCCGCCCGGCTGATAATTACATTCTGTATTTACATATCTCGCGAGATCGCCGCCGTTACGGGTGCTTCTCGGTTTTAATACTCGCCGTGCGCTGCCGAGTTGTGCGGAAAGCGCGTTGGAATTTGTATCCGCGGATAATAAAGAGCACACTTTCCTCTCTCGCGAGCGCGATAAGCGATTCCTCCGACGACGACTAGTAATCGTCGTGTCCGCGTCTAATCGACGCACGCAAAAATTAACGCGTCGCTTATCGACACTCGGGATAATTTCCTCGGGGCGAATGATCCTGTCGATCCGAGACCGCCGCGATGCATATACTGGGTGATTCGGGAAGAGAAGACCGTGTCTCCAAAAGAAAAATCCCTACATATATGAACAAATCAGATTTTTTAAATTAGAAATTAAGACGGTAATTTTTGCTTCTTATTAAAATATATCTTTTATTGTGATATTTTTTCTACTTTTTCTGAAAATTTTTGGATGAAATTCTGCAATAATGTAATGAAAATTAATTGTTAATAATTTTTTTTTCAAATTCTCATTTATGGAGAATATATAACAATATTTGGTTGAATTTTAACTGAAATTCTGATTAAATCTACTAGAATTTTAGTTAAACCAACCAAACGTTATTCTCCGTGTTTATGTCAAGAATTTTTCTTTATTTCGGCATTTTTAATATATTTTCTTTGCAGACTATTTCCTATTGATTCACCCGATATATGAGAACTCAGCCGCATTTAGACTTTTGTTCTTTATACCACCTTATGACTAGTAATTACGACAGTTTATTCGATAAATACTCCAGGAAAATAATTAATTAATCTACTTTTTCAAGACGATCCAATGGGCGTCGGGTATTTTCGTATCATTAAAATTCTTACGGGGCCTAAAGAGAATCTCTCTCCATCTAGTCACGTTCTCCGAGTTTAAGTATCTAACCCCTGCCCACTCTCCTCTGGAACAGACGTAAATGTCATAGATATTACATTTTTATGACTAACGTATACACGCATCTTTAATGGCGACCTTTTTTTCGTGCCGCGAAGAAAGAAATTAACATAAATCGATCGGTGACGGACGGAAAGGAGAGAGAGAGAGAGAGAGAGAGTAGAGAGAGAGAGAGAGAGAGAGAGAGAGAGAGAGAGAGAGAGAGAGAGAGAGAGAGAAAGGAAAGGGTATCTGAATGAAAACGTTCCGGGCCCCATATGCGGACCCTAGAGGACACGGAAGGCGGGGTCTGATCTCGGTGTGACTCGATCTTCTTTTTCTTTCTGTTTCTCGTTTTATCCGTCCTCTCTCCTTTTCTCTTTCTTATCTTCTTCCTCCTTTTAATTGTATCTCGGACACAACTATCCTGATCGAGAGTGTCGGCGCGATGTAAACGCGTGTAAAATTCTCGCTGCCTTTTGAACGCCAACGCCTCGAACCTTCTTTTTTATTTGCCCAGCGAATCTGAATTATCAGAATTAATTTGACGTTAACGATACACGTTTCGTGGGAACGGGTATTTTGAAAATTATTATTCCCGTTGAAAATCCGTCGGCGTCTTTCGTGCAAATTTATACACGTGCTTAAGTTTCTATTTTCTTAGCAATAGCACAGAAAAATATTTCTTTTTAATGAAAAATATTATTTTAATATACAATTTTTCAAGCTTTATTCTTCTAAAATGAAGTTTGAATTTAACACACACGCACATCATTTTCGAAGATAAAGCCTAGTAAAAAGAACGTATTCATCCCCGTAGATTTAATTGTTATTCGTATTGTATCATTTTCATATTTTAAAATATTTATATATTTTATATAATTTAAACGTAATCCTAATTTATCGTAAAATGGGATAACACGCTCAAATTTTACAAACAGCTTAGACATCGCGCGTGTCCAAAATAAGATGCCTTAAAACGTTTTATTAAGGCATTATTAAAATTTGGGTCAAAGCTACCCCGATTTTAGTTCAAGGTTACCTCATTTTACAGTACGTTATATTTATACTCTCAAGAGTAAGTTTTGCGTTTACAGGCAATTTTTCTGTGCGTCAACTGTTTCCCATAACAATCCCGGTAGCTGATGATCGCATACGCGAGATCTTAAATGTGCGACTTTAAAGAGAGACGTTGAAGATGATTCCACGGAGAGCCCAAAGTCTTCTGCCGCCGCCATTGTGTTTATTTCGCTCTTAACTCACGGAGCGCCGTTGTAAATGCGTAACTATTATATCTTTTCTTGTCGTCCGCCTCAATCGGCTTTATTATTATTCTTACGTCAAACTCTAGACGGGCATTGTCCCACGAATGCTGGCGCGGCTCTTGATCGTCGTAGTCGAGATGTGTAGGTGTAAATAAAGATCGCTTCTAAATGTTCGATCTACACGGTGCGGCGATTCATTCCGGGATTAAGGAAAGCTAAGGACCGGTTCTCCGTAGGTAAGCTTTTGTCTCCTCGCGGTTTTTCTTCTTCTTCTTTCTCTCCTTTCGCACGAACCCGTTCGATTGAGATCGAATCACCTTCATCCGTGTCAAAGTGTCTCGCGATACGCTCGTAATCGTTACTTATTATTTTATTCAATGCGTAAAATTGTACGAGTATGAGTCAATGCAATTCAATAGCGCAAGTTATTCGATGGAGGTCCAGCGCGATTCGCTAATGTTGTTTTGAGATGCACGACAATTCGAACGGGATAATCACGAGATCGCTTTGCGGTGAATATAATTGTGAATAATAATAATAATGGAGAAAAAAATTAATGTTATTCTTAAACGCACGCATATCTAAAGATTTTCTTTTTGTCAACGATAATAATAATTGAATGCGATAACTTTATGCGTTCTAATTTAATAATTCAGTAATTTAATTAAAAGCGTCCGCCTTCGAATTTTAATAAATATCTTTATTAGTGATATGGACGGGGGTAACATCCCCCTTCTTGTTCGTTTGGGAATAATCGCAAAGAAAAAGGACGTTTGGGCGTGCTGGTAATGGCGTAATAAACGATTAAAATATAATAACATGTCAACGGGGCCCTTTTTGGTGGGCTCGAGTGAATCTCGAAGGATGGCGGAGAGATGGAAGGAAGGATGAATGCTACGATGTTCGGCAGTGTATCATTATCATATCATAATAACGGCAGCAACGCTATTAAGGTCTTAATGCACCACCATATTCCGCGCGCGAGATACTCGGCAAGACAAGTTAAGGATCATCGAAGTGACGGATCGCGGAAAGATTAAGGAGTACTTTACAGCTTGCTAAGAGCGTCAAACTCGCACCGAAGACGGCTACCGTACGCTCGGAACAAGAAACTCGCATGCACAAATAAAAATATTTGAAAAGTGATATTTGAAACGCGGAGTTCGTAAATTTGTATAATTTCTCGCATTAATATTACTCGTTTTCAATACCTTTTCGAATTATGTTAGGAGATGAAAATTTCTTTATAGGATTTTCTAACTTGTCGAGTTTTTTTCTACATTAGCTGATATTATTTGGATGATGCTGTAACATTAGCTGAAAGAATAAAAAATATATTACGTTTTATTAAAAGATGTTCTATTTATGTGGATTTTTTGGTAAAAAAATGGAGCTAAAAAATATTATATATTTTATATATTCAATTTTAATTTAAACATTTATTTTCTCCCATGTTTGATTCAAGTTTCATGGTTAATATCCTTTTGGAGAGTACAAAAGATTTCATGTGTCTCATGTGGATATCTCATCTTTGAAACAGATTGTATGAATTAATCCGGAAAATACGACAAATTGTAGAGTATTGAAGAAGATTGAAAAGTCGACCGTGTGACTCGGAGAATACAAAAGGGAAAGCATGCGATTAAAAGATGCGTGGGAGGATGGATAAGGGAGAAAGAGGATTGCATTGTGGACTCAGAAGTTGTATGGTTGAAACGTTAAAGTAGTTTTAGACATAGGTCTTTCCCGATTCTTCCTGCCTGTTGAATTTCACGAATTTTTGAATAAATTTACACCTGAATATCCATAGAACCTCAGTATTTGTCCTTTTCTTCGCTATTCTCTGGCATGCCATTGAAAACGTAATAGGTTGTTTACAAAACTTTGTATTTACCATGCTGTAAATGCGTTTTTCTGTAACAACCAAGCCATGATTCGCATCCCATAACTTTAGAGCATATTGATGTCAATACATATTAACTCTAATTTGTCATCGCGAAAGGAAATTCTGAATTAAAGTCAGATTCTATATTTTTGTACAATTGATGATTGTCAGTGTAAAATTTTCATAGATCGCCATCAATAACTTTTTTAATAATCAATAATCTTATCAATAATCAAGTTTCATTTAGCTATGGTGACACACTTAAAAATACGCGGCGATATATTTGTTAAATAAAATTTAATTAAAATGAAAAAACGTACATATTTTTCAGTTAACAAGTAGTCCAATTTTTTAAATTTAAACGGCAGTTTTGTATGAAATATGAAAATATAAGACGAAATTTATCCGTGTACACGATAGGGATAAATACGTGTTATACACAAAAGTGTCATTTGTTTCACGGTTGAATTGAAGAAATTGACTTGCTAACCGATAAATACGTTCTTTTATATTTCAACGAAAATTCGATTGACAAAAGGTGTCACACTCGGTGTAGGTACTCGGACAAGCGGAGGTTATAGAGGAAATGAAAGGAGGGTGGCAATGGATAGAAGGCACAGCGAGATACGGGGCGTTTTTTACAGTCCAAAGGATTCATACAGCAGACGCGGATACCGTCATTGTTGGCGAGACTCTCTTTTCAGGACGTCTGAAAGAGGCATCAGCCAACTAAGATGACCTCGCGCGTTGGGACCGGGGCCTTGGAGTACCAGGGCCTGAATATCAGACGGCGGCTTTCTCGCACTCGCGCCGCGTGTCGTCGCGTTTGACACACACCGAGCTGTATTTCGCGCGGTCGCTCGTAAGACCCCGGACAATTACTTGGAGGTCCGGCCTTCGTGCGATCCGACGCGACGCGACGCGGCGCGACGCGATGCGATGCGATGCGATGCGATGCGATGCAATTCTCCTCGCTGGCGCGCCTCGGCTATTGAGATTTTGTGGATGTTAAATGCGTGCGCCGTGCACTTTGTACGCTGTCAGACAATTCAGACAATCTGCTCGAGCGAGACAACGTTGCGAGATGTGTCGGAGAAAATTATGCAAGATCGAGATCGAGATTTTCGAAACGACAACCGAGACTGATAACACGAGGGTGATCTTTTTTTCTAATTATTTCAGGAAAACGTTAATCTTTTGCAGCTCTCGTTAAGTTGCGAATTTTATCTTTCAGATTTTTTTGTTACCGGAAAGAATCTTTCGGAGCTTTATTCATTCGTAGAAAAAGTTGAGACACAGGCTCGATTATATACTTCTATGCTTTCTCGCCTACTTAGTTTGAATCGATGTAATCTCTTCCCTGTTCTTATTTAAAAAAAAACCAGAAGGAGCAATCTCTTTTTATTTTTCTTTCGTCTCTCCCTTATTTGATGAGCAGCGCGTATTCACCTTGCGTGTTTGGTATTCTCCGATGACTTGCAATATGAGTTATTAGGAATATATATAAATTATCATCAATCGAAGCTGCCACTCGCTGAGCCGCGATCGTTCTCGGAGGTTCGGTCAACAAACTTCCTTCAGAATTTTTAATCCGCGCGAGCTCCTTAAATTTAAACCGTTTGGTGAAAAAGATCAACGGGATAAAGGAACAAAAAAAGAATGAAAAGGTCGAGAGTACCCTCATTAATAAAGGCTCCGCATGAAGGTCATCCGGAAGACGAGACTTTTGTGTGGGCTCAAGTTAAAAAGCGTCGCGCGAGACAAAATGAGCTCGGTAGATGCGCAATCGGTATAATAGCGCCCATTATGTGGCCCTTGCACGCGTAGAGACATATAAATTCAAATGCGAATTGCGGGAAGCTGTCCAAGACGGTGAACATCTGAAGCGTTGAAGAACAATAGAGTCTCTCGAAAGACGTTGAGAACTTTCAGAGTATCATAAAAGATTCGAAATGTTTCAAACTCTTGACGAATATCTCAACGCTAATTTAACCCACCAGAGCTGACAGTAGGTTTATTGGATTCAATCTCCATTAAATCTCTTTGTCGAAAATGTCAAACAATTCAGTCGTCTAATTATTACAAAATTTCTTATTGTTAGAATTACGAATTTATTTACCGAGCTGACTTTCAAAGTTTCTTTAATTGTTTTGTTGAATTATTGGGAGTTTTTATTATCGCGTTTTTATGGTATTCAAACAGTTTAATTTTCTTTACGTTACACCTGCAAACTTGGATTATTTTTATTGAAATATACTTAATAATTATTCTTTTTTCTGCAGTCATTTTGATTTCTTGATATTAATTACTTCCTTTTAATTAACATAAATTAATCGGGGAGACGCCTTATAGCGTCGATATAACTATGTTACAGGTTTTGATATCAGCTACAGAGGATTAAGATTGTCCACCTGGGAATATTAATTTTTGAAAAATGGCGATAATATCTATATTAAATGTAGATCTATCTCCATTCCCAACGAGATCGATAACAGAGATAAAGAAAAATTCAAGCAAGACGCTTTCTGATATTCGCGTCGATTATATATTACGACACTTACAATTAAATCTACACACAGATTCCATAAATCGGGGATAATTACGGGCGGGCGTGTTCTGCCGTCGACTGCGGCATGAAAGCGACACGATGCGCGAAAGGAGCGAGTCGCCATTTTTAATACGTAGATCTGTATTGCGGGCATTTCCGCCGTTTTAACATGTCAACCCGTTTGCGGCAGAAATTACGGATAGTTTACAGCCAACACGTTGCACCGCGCACTTGGCGCGAGTATTTACGAGTTTGCTTTACGACGTAAATAATGTTAGAATTCATTGCTCTGTACATAATTAGCGAGTAGAATTTATTCATTTACGTGGCGGCATACGTGGGCATCGATTGACGGACGTGAAATCAAGTATCAATAATCTCTGTTATAATTCCAAGATCGAACATAACTTCTACTGTTTTAACGATCTATCAAAACGTTAGAGTGCGTATCTTCAAAAATAAGAAACAATAATATAAATTTATAAGTGTGTTTTAAGTTAAAAAGAGAAAAGTGCAAAAATTAGGAAATCCGTTATATCGAAGAATTCTAACTTGTCTTAGGGATGGAAACCGTTGCTTTTACCGTTATTTTTTATAACATGTAAATGTAAAAGCAGTCACCATCACACGTTGTTTATTGAAAATAGAGTAACTCGATACCATGTAACAGTTAAGTAAAATTAACGGTACGTTACAAATAATGAGTTGCTTTTTTCGATAAATAACACGTGGTGGGGACAAGTTACTTTGAAAAGTAACTTTTCCAATCTTAATTTTTAGTTAGTTATCGTCGTAAAAAATTGCAACGTCATGTATCATCGCCAAATCGTTATTATAGAAAATAACAGTAAAAGTAACGGCTTCCTTAATCTGAGTCTCCTGAGTGTAGAAACTTTTGTTGCTATATACATATACCAGATTTCTTTAAAGTTCACCTTATAGATAATTGATGATTCGTGCCAGATTCCAGGAATAGAATTTTGTCTAGAATTTTATATGCTGTATTTTTAAAAATATATATTTGTATATCTTAATATATACGTTTGATATACGAATGTACTATAATTCTCGTTAAACGTTTTTCGTACACTGAGAAAAAATTCTGGTTGAAAATGAACGAACCAGAAAATAATACTGATCGTATCAATCAGAATTCTGGTAATCTCGACGAGAATTATAGGTTCGACCAGAAAATTGTTGTTTTGTCCGTTTTCAACTAGAATTCCAATGAATGCGATCAGCCTCTTTCTCCGGTGTACGTTAGAGTAGAGAGAATCCTCTCTTCTGAATTCAGACGCGAATTACAGATAAAGTCTAGAAAGTAGGCTTGCAGTACGATCCATTCTACGTATTCCCATCCCGTGTCTCTCTGTGTAGCGGTCGAGAGCGTTCAGATGCGCGGATCGATACCGAGAAAGATGAATACGGCGTTCGCATGCGCGGAATTACGGAAGGATAACGCCCGGCGGGACGACGATAAAAAATCGTGCGGGCGCTGCAATCAACACTAATTGTATTTACGATTACATAGCCGTATTACCGATGTAATTACGATAGCCGCGCGCGCGGATCTCACCGCTCGCCCCGCGTAATATCTCGCGAGTTACCGTTACTTCGATGCATCTATTATCTCGCGATCGACGTGCGAAATCATTTCATTCCGCCCCGGCTGCAAATTATTCTGGGATTGATTGACGGGCGCTTTCAATAAATTTTCACCCCGCAAATCATCCTCCCGTTGCGCGGTCGCAACGTGCCCAAGTAAAAAGGAACAATTTCGTTAACAAGTTGTATCGTTCGTTCATCTACATTCATCGAAATCGTAGTTTGTCCTTTGATTTTTCTTATTTGCCAAGAGGCATCTCACACTTAATTTGCTATTCAATCGTATTCTAAAGTTTTTAATTGCCACAATTGCAGTGAGAGGGTCAGCGCTTTAATGCTTTCTGTAGTCATTGTATCGTAATATTATGTATAATATTTTTAATATGTTTTTATAATATATAGTTTTTTATAAAAAATATATAAATAAATTTATATAATATTCGATAAATGGTCCTACGATGAAATTATAGATTGCTAACAAGACTATCTGTCTCTATAAAAGAGCAGCAAGAGATACCAGGGTTGCCACAGACCTGGAAAACCGGGAAAATCTGGAAAAGTCGGGGGAAAATATAAAAAAGTCTGGAATTTCGAAATTTGCTCACAATTCCCTGAAACTGGTTCTATTCCAAATAATTGTTATAATTTTTTAAATTATATACGATGTTTACAGTCAAATACGTTCAAAATTTGTGCACTTTAAACGATTTTGATAAAATAATTAAAATTATATTTAATTCGGTATTTTTATTTATTCCCTCTTTTTTGTCATAACTGCATTCTTTTTTTCCAAAACTAATTTACTTTTTATTGTGGCTTGAATTTGCAGCCAAAATTGTACTATACTTGTAAGCTTTTTTTGTATTATTTTTAATAATATAGACTAGATTTCCTACAATCCGTGAGTCTAAATGTTAAAATTTACATATCTTATATTACTCGTGGAAAATTTTCTATTTTCATCTGGAAAACCTGGAAAAGTCAGGGCATTTAAAAATTCATTTTCTGTGGCAACCCTGGATATGTACGAGGTAAAAAGAGTAATACGTATCTAATGGCATTTATTACTGGAGTCAGAGGTAACTATAGCATGATCGTGCTATTCGAATTCAAACGCAACGTGATCGAGGGTTAAACGCGATCCGGACTCGGTCTTGCGCGCTCGAGCAAACGCGGGGCGAGCGTTTAGCACTTGACCTTCGATTATCGTCCTGTCCTTTCTAATATCCCCCACCGAGGGAAGCTCGCGCGCACAAACGGCGTCTGACGTGTCGCGGCTTTAGAAAGCGGCGCCGAGTCGCAAAAATTCGACTCTTATCCGGCTCTTTTAACCCTTTTGCATCGTGATCGCGCGCTGGTTTCTACCGTGAACGGGCGGACGCCTCCCACGTTTCCGCGAGTACACGTATACTGCCGTTCCGTTGCTGTTGTTGTTGCTTGCTCGCTTATTAACCGTACTCGCGACCGACGGACTGCCATTCGCGTAGGAAGGCATATCGCCTTGCCAACTTTCACAAACGATCTTTGTTTCTGCATTTATTTTCTTCATTTTTCTTTCTACCTTCCTCTCATTCTTTACTTTTCTCGTACGTAGATATTTTTTTCTTTTTTCTTTTTATTTCTTACTAATTTTTAATGTAAATACATTATACGTGATATTTAGTATAGTATTCATTTAAGTAACCAAAGAAAATAAGACGTGATTGTTACATATGTCTGTAGAGAATTTTGGAATTTTATTTATAGGCCTTAATTATAAAATAAATGTCAAACAATTTAATTTTCTTTGCAAAAAAATTAGGATTTTTCTTATTAAAATATACTTAATATTCATTCTTTCTTACATCATTTTGGTTCGTTGGAATTAATTAGTACTTTTGAATTAATATAAATATAAGTTTTACAGGATTAATAATTGTATTACAGATTTTAGCGTCGGCTCCAGAGAGTTAATTATACGCGAGACATTATTTAAAAATCGATGCATTTATTCGAACAGGGCCAGGAATCGAGAATGACTTTACATTTTTAATCGTTTCTTCCTACCGAAATTCTCATATTATATACAGTCGCGAGCCGCGCGTTAATCAACGCTCTGGCATCTTCCATGATGTCAAATAAATACCAGAGATTCCACGGGTTCTCGAGATACATTACGAGACGCATCCCGTCGTAATCTGTTTCCCAACTTCGAATTTCGATGTTCACGGCGATATCCGTGCGATCATTGATTAATTCGGGATGAAATACGCGAGATTTGTCCGAGAGATATGAGACATTGACAAATTAAACGTTATTGATGGACATAGATAACGAAACTTTAATCTTTATTCTGTTACGAGCCGCTTTAATTATTCAAACACTTTATAGAAAAAATTGAAAGGTTGAGAAAAGAAAATGTATCTTTTGTTTATAAGACGACGTTTTGTCGCGGAGGACGAATGCTCGCAAGATAATATTTACAGGTGTTCTGATGGGATGTAACGGTGATCACGGATCGCCGTAACATCTGTTGTAAAAGCACGTCGTCGGCTTCAGATGTGGGATCGAGATGCATTACGATCGTGTGACGCGGTTGTAAAGAAGAGCAGTTTTGATGTTTTTCAACGATACGCCTATGGATCGTCGATCAATTTAAAAGGAAGCGAAGCACGTGATCACGTCCTTTCTCGTCTAGCATCATCCTCCTTGCTCTCTCTCTCTCTCTCTCTCTCTCTCTCTCTCTCTCTCTCTCTCGCTCTCGCTCTCGCTCTCGCTCCCCCACCTCTTCGGAAGGGAGAGAGTGGACCAGTCTGGTTCTATCCGAACTGACTTTCAAAGTTTCTGACTGAAATTGTTACGGCGGCTAAAAATCACAGCACTTCTGCTATTGATCGATGCTGAGAAAATTGATTTCTTTCTCTCGTCTCGAATAAAGACCTGATTTGCGAATGAACCGATAACTCGCTGATAATTTCACTTTCGATGTATTGAAATATAATTTATGTCACGATAAACTAAAGCATGACTGATATTAATCGCGTACGCTGATATTAATGTATTTCCGTTCAATATGTTGTGTTGCTGGCGGAACTAATAACCAGAGTTATACGTTTTATATGCGTGAAAAGAACAATTTTACTGAATTATTAAAAAATTTAGTTAGATACAAGTTTGAAAATAATTTTCTTGGATCAATCAAAATAATTACATTATAGAAAATTAAAATATAATAAACAATGTTGTAAAAAAATTTTGATATTCTAGCAACCAGCTTGAAAGCCCTACATAATTATTTTGATAATTGAACAAAATTATGTTCAGATCGATGTCTAGTTAAATTTTTAGATATTTCAGCGAAATTCTTTCCGTGTGAAATTATAGCGCGTTTACCGCAGGAATCCATTACATTAAACGAAGGATAACGGCAGGAATTTAAAAAATCAACGGACCTATAACATAATTAATAAAACCAATCGCGCTTTCTAACGTTCACTTTCGAAAGTCCGTCAAATTTGCAGGTATATCACAGTATGTGATTGATACGATTATGGAAAATTTCACGCATCAGTATTCAGAGGAAGTTACGAAGAAATATTGGTTGTTTCAGTTATTATTTTTAGATTATATAAAAAAAATCTTTTTACAATATTTATATTAAAATCTATAATAATAACAAATTTATAATTCATCGTGATATAAAATTAAAAAGTTCTGCAATAATAACGTTTTTTTTTTTTTCAGAAATTTGAAAAGATTAATTTAAATTTATTTTGAAATTAGTTTCACTAAATTTTCAAAAATAAGAACAAAGAATTAATTTAGATTATTGTTGCATCGAATTCACTCATACTAATCAAAAGCAAATTACTGAAAGATGAAACGTAACAATAGTCCGAATCACATTTCCAATTTGAGTAAATTGAACGAAATTGTGATATCTTCGTCCTCTCTCTCTCTCTCTCTCTCTCTTTTGATAATTTCATTCAAACGAGGAGAAATTGCTTCTTGAACGTTCTCTGAAAAGAGGAATTTTAGAGAGCACCGCTGAACTCTACCTCCGATTGCCTCGTTCGATCTTTGAGAACGCGTGGTCGTTTTTGGCAAGTGGCCCCGATATACGTGGCCCGATCGATTTAAAGCGAGAAGAGACGGTCCGTCCGAAGGCTCGGACGAGAGACGGGACGTAGGCTGATGTGTAACTTGTTGCGAGGAGAGCCGACTTTCAAGCAGGCCAGGCCGGACTCGAGTCTCGAGTCTCGACGCGCTTACGAGGCCTACGGCTAGCATGACGGGAACCAGAATGCTTCGTTCCATCATCAACCGGAGGAGAGGAGACTCGCGCGGAGAGTCCCGTGGCTCGAGTCGACTCGAAGGAAGCGAGTCAAGCCCGGAGCCCGGGTCTCAAGCTGAGAGGCGGCTGAATTCCACACTCTCTATACCTTTTATATTGCCTTTGACTATGCGAGGAGCCGTTGGCTACGAGCTGCGCGCGAGTTCGCGCAATTCGCGCGGCCGACAGGAGAGTAGCGGTTCTAAAGCCGGACTTTTCTCTCTCTCTCTCTCTCTCTCTCCCTCTCTTGCGCGCTCTCTCACGAGCGAGGGAACCGGGAACGTTTACGGGCTGTCCGTAACTTTGAAACGGCGACAGGCGTGGCGTGCGGCTCTTGAAAATCAACGTACTTGAATCCCATCTAAAGCGGGAAGCTTGGAATTAATTTTATAACTTAACAGAAACTCTTACAACGTAATGCAATGGATGTTGAACGGACATATAGTTTCTCATTCTTGAAACAACGAGAGATATATATATTCGATCGTTTACCACGGTGTCTCAATCAACCGAAGAATCGGAATAGCGAGAATATCCGAGATTCACCATATCGCCAGATATATATACACTCTGGATATAGAAAATAGTCGCTTGACAACGGCCACTTTGTAACTTAATTACGTACGGACGCATCGGCTATCGATAAGGCAACACCCGGAGGCCATTGTCGAATGCCCGCATACACGTACGTATGTACATACACACCGAGGATCCATCGTTACCCCCTCAGGTAAACGGATCCTCAGAATTATTTATGGTCCTCTCTAGTCCCCGGGCTCTTCCTCCCGTGAGAATTTTTAACGCGCGCGCGGCAAGTAAGGACGCTGCAGAGGAGACGCCCCGAAGAGGGAACGGCGTCGTGGATCTATTTCCGATTTTAATCGCGCGAGCCGCGATATACGTCGCCGATTAGAAAGCGCAGCCTGTCCTCTCTCGCCGTCTTTTCTCCGCCTCCTATTCTTCGATCCTCCAAAGCGATAATTCGTCATTAAACGGAAACTGAAATTTAGCTACATTTTTTCTTTATCGAAGATTGATAGGAGATGAGTGATTATAGAAAGAGAACCGTTATTATTTTCCACGAAAGATTATATTACACTAATAATATATTATCGTTACTGTAGAGTACATAATATTTGTGGATTTCGATTCTATTTCTCCGAATCTATAATACGATTTCTCTAAATAAATTTCTGTTTAATTTAGTTATATTTTTGCAAGAATAATGTATATATAAGGTAAAAAAGCTCTATGTGAATTTTTCTCAAACATCAGTATTCGTGATTATTATCTGTAAAATTCTTGTTTCTTTTTTTATTGGATATAACAAAACATTCACAAATATTACAATCACATTGTGTTAAAAATAACGCGCGCGTTTGAATATCTTAACAATTTAATAAAGAGAACAAAAGTTCTAACGAGAATCGATTTTAACAAATACAAAATGCCCTTTATTATTTACTATTTAGTTTAAAAATAGTTTTTATCATAAAAATTATTTATAAATAGCTTTGAATGTGCATTAAAATACGCGTCGTCCGAGGTCACGTATGTGATCTGCGACTGGAATCTGGAACTGGATTACTAGCCTAACTCGGTCATTTAGATAGCGATATGCAAAACGTCAATTCATTTTACTATCCTCGAGGTATGTGGTAATACCATGAAGAAATAATAAAACATTTCTCGAACTGATTCGCAACTAGTAGATACCTAAAGTTTAATGTTGTAACTTGTTTATATTACTTCACATACACACACATACAGTAGGAGCAAAAAGTATTCGTACAAGGAAATTTTTTATTAAAAAAGTCTTATTTATAGAAAATAAACATTAATTAGCAATTTTATACAATGAATACATTCTGTTCTTACGTTAACAAATGAGCATCGCATATATTCTTAATTTTAAAAGCTACATTTCTCGACTGTACGAATACTTTTTGAGCATCCAAACAGTACAATTTTTAATTTTCGCTTATTTTTTAGATGATATATTTTTTATAATTAATACACATTTTTTTGATATATATAATTTTAAGAAACATACAATCTATTTTATTCTTTATGAATAAATTGTTAATTACCCAGCAAGAAATCAAAGCAAGACGTCAACTTGGTGTTGAAATCATCGTATCGATATTGATTCAACATCAATTCGATAACTCATTTCTCGCTAGATAATATTTATTTTTTTATACATAAAATCCGCTAAAGGTTTCATCATATATTTGATATCTTTTTGAAAATAAATATGAAAACGTCTATGTTAATGATCATCCAGAATTGATTTCCTTGTTTTAAT
The DNA here is from genome assembly GCF_001594075.2 of Trachymyrmex cornetzi. Lineage (NCBI taxonomy): Eukaryota > Metazoa > Arthropoda > Insecta > Hymenoptera > Formicidae > Trachymyrmex > Trachymyrmex cornetzi. The sequence continues at coordinate 4,136,503 of NW_017300343.1, read as the reverse complement.
GAGAGAATACGACCTGATTGAAGTTAACACGTCCACGAAGTTAATCGTTTCTTTGATTTACTGCTCGCTTAGCGCATCCGTATTACATTTCTCAAACTTGTCACACAACTTAGTCAAGTCCAGCATGTTTCTTCAATGGAATACATTTTAATTTTCATTGGACACAGAATGCACACGTCGCAACCTTCGTATTTACGAAATTATTTACGAACGTTTCTAGTTTCCACTTTTAACGCAGACGACGTAGATTGTTAAAACGCGAGGGAAGGAAGATATGCGGGGGGAAAGAAAAGAGAGAAGGGGGAGAGAGAGAGAGAGAGAGAGAAGACTCACGAAGAAGGGAGAGAAGAAGACGAAGAGGAAGATTAGGGGGAAAAAGATCGCGAGAAGTCCAAGAGGAAGACAAAGATCTACCCGAGGCAGGATAGGGAAGGAAAGGATAGGGAAAGAGTAAGAGAAGAGACTCGAAGAAGAAGGAAGGTGGAAGAGAGAAAGAGAGAGACGAGGGACCGAAAGAGACGCGAGTCCCGGAATGCCTTTTCGAGTTTCTCGCCAAGTGGCCATCAGTTCGAAGCGCCGGTCCCGGCCATCCGAGTCAGCCAGCCAGCCAGCCAGCCAGCCGGAGTCAAACGAAATCACACGGATTTACATATTATGATTTACATCCCTGTCCTCTGCCTCTTCTACTCTTCCTTCTCTCATCTCGTCTCTTGCCACCGCGTTCTCCGTCACTGTCGCCGCCGCCACCGCCGCCGTCACCGCCCTCTTGTCTCGTTCCTGCTCGCGCCTGTCTTTTGTCTCTTCTTCATCCGTCTCCCCTTCGAGCATTCTTTCCTTCCCTTCCTCCTCTTTTGGTGCAGATTTACAAAAAAAATGCCACTTTACTGACGTTTCGGTTTTGTCAAGTTCACCTCTTCCACGTAAGTGCTATTCTCGTCGTGCAACGATTCTCTCGCGTTTGCATCTGGCTTTCTCGAATGTGGAACCGGAAATTCTTGTAATATCGTGGATGGCCGAAAGAAAAACGCTATTATATAATCCAGTTCCTTTGCTAAAGATATCCATCTTCTACAGTGATGGAGGATTAAAAATTTTGATTTATTAATTGTTAATTTAACTATTATTGAGAATTATTAACGCAAATAGAAAGAAGATTTTTAAAATTGTCTTAATGCAATTCGTCGGTGAAAAAGTATAAGGAGATATCAAATCTCACTCATTTAGGATTATTTTTCTTGCAAGAAATGATCTCAGCAGTCAGAGTCGTAAAATAAACGAGCCAATCATTCGAAGTAAAGATACTTTCATAGTTTACTCATAACAGATTTTTGTGTCGTAAATGTGAAATACGTATTACCGTTATTGAATACCGCACGCGAATAATCATTTCCGGTTTTCCAGTAATGCCTCGATCATTAAGTTTAATATCCACGGTTTATTTCGGTTACATTTTATACTTATCGTGACGTTATCGATTTTAAGAAAAGAAATTAAATTATCTAACTTGATTCTCTGTAATCCTATAATAAATTTTAAATTAAAAATAAAACTCTCTAACTTTAAAATTAATTTTTATAAATCCCTAAGACTCTTGGCCGTACAATTATAAGTCTATGACATAGGCCTAAGGATTGACTAGACCATTGTTCCCCCGAGACTCTTTAATTATTACACGTTTTATAATTTGAGTCGTATAATTTGGTTCCTCGGAATTTTCATCGGAGTCGAATATACTGTCCTCTTCGGTTTTTTCCTCCGCGAATTGTCGAAAATTTCCGGACGGTCGCGAAAACCGCGGCGAGCGTAATCGACCGTGCCCTGAACAGCACTTTGTGCACTTTGTGCACTTTGTACATTTGTCCTCGTATTCTATTACGCGGCCCGAGGCGAGAACCAGTTTGCATCTGACCTACTGCGCCGACACGAGATGGAAAGTGGTAATTGCGATCCGCTCTCCGCGGCGAAATTGCAACTTATCGCGATTAACTCGTATCGTCGTCATAGTGTGGTCCCGTTTTGCGGATTAGTTGTAATTGGAGGAGGAACGTCCCACTGTTGCGACGAACGATCCTCATTTGGCTCAGCCTTACGGCGAAAATGTATTACTGATACGTAACGATAATGATATAGGACACCCATACCACCAACGCGGGAAAAGCGAGGTCATGAAATTTACGAGTCTATTCTTACCAAGGATCTAAATTACGATCTACGGGGAGTTAAGCTTGAGAAAATTATTGGCGGAAATTTCGTTGATTGGTGGAATTATGAGCATTTTCATCCCTCCTCTCTCGCATAAAATTATCATTTTTGATGCAAATACCAGGATCAACTTCTTGCGCCAAGGAATATATTTTCAAATCGAATAGTTGTAAATATTACAATTTAAAAACAGTTTAGAATGAAATGCATCTTCTACACATTTTCTACTTTTAGTTTTTAGCATAATAAAAATTAAATCTTGAATTTTGATACATTAAAGTTAGATAAAGTATTCAAGTGGTAAGAATTTTCAAAATGTTATATGAAACTTTACTTAAAATTTATATTCCTTTCAAGAATTTGATTCACGTTGTGATCGTAAAGAATTCGTGTCTCGCAAAAACGCTCGAATTTAGGAGCAAACTGGAAGAAAATAGGTCTGTTCGCGTTACTTGCATTTTTCGCACTCAGCTTCTTTGTATTCTCTTTTTTCAACGCCCAAATATATATCTGTCTTATTTTATGTTCAAACATTTTTGGAGATTTCAAGCAATGCGAATAGATCTAATGTAGCGCGTTTTTGCACGATCTAAGTGAGAGTCGTTTATATAAGAGGACTCTGGAAGAATGAAAACTAGGTAACACAACGTAAACGGGGATCACGCGTTCAAGGCGATCATTTATGAAATCATAAACTTATCCTGAGATAAGGAAACTTCTAACTTTTTAATCGCATACGCAGAATGTGCCAGCAGGCACGTGCTAGAACGTGCTTTGAAGCATAAAATATATCCGTTCTACTACACCACAAAATTGTTTAATTAAGAGAAGAAAAATATGTCATCTATAGTTTATACGTACAATTATAAACGTAATGTGTCTAATTTTGTACATATATAATTTTATTAAATTATATCGTTAGATTCATTTAACTTGGAAGAAGGAAAATATCTAGTTGTATGTAATTACACCTATAATGTCTACTTCTATATATTATTTTCGCGAATGTTAATAATTATTACACGATTTGAAGTTTTTTTGAAGATAAAGACATGTATGAAAGAAATTTGCTCGACAATTCTCATCTATTTTTCATTTAAAATCATTGTCTTCCTGTCATTACTTTGAATTTAGAAATTATATGACAATTTACTCAATCATAGTGCGGGATGTCATTAATTTCTTTTTTTTTGTTTTCTCACGTATAGAATTTTCTTGATATTTTCCCTTCCGAGATAAATTCGTGAACATTCTTGACAATACTTACAATAAAATAAGATTCCTTACATTAAAACAATTAACAAATTACAAATGGGCCTTTAGGAATCGGCGCTGTAATAATTTATTTCGATTGATCTAAAACAATCCTCTATAAATAACATATTCGTCGAATGTTTCAGCTAACTTCTGCCTTCATCAACGAATGTATCACGTAAAATCCACAAAAATCTTCATCCTGTGGTTACACTCCGACATGAAATTTCCCATAATCAGTTAATAAGCTGGATGGTCAACGATATTTGATCTTAAATATAATAAATGAATTTTTATAAGAGTCGAAAAATATTTAAAAAAAATTTACAGGAATTGTTGTGGAGATTCACCTGAGGAGTACGTCAAATACAAATAAGTCCCTAACACCATAGTTGTTGTAACGCAAATTCTTTATCTCGTGAATGAAAATTTAAGACGAAACGACGATAATTAATTCTTGGCAATATCCGGGAATTTGCAATGACGGAATTTGCAGGATACCGATGATCGTGCCGATAAAATTGGCGAGTCGCCACCTCAGAGAGATAGGGAATGCGTACGGCAGTCGCGTATCGCAGACGGTGGTGCATGAATCATACATAGCTGAACGGAGACTATAAATAAATTCGCGGCGAGATGCGTGTGCGTGTGGATCGCTGCTGCGAGTGCTGCGACCGAGTAACATATCTCGAAATCGACGGCGGAATGAAGCGGAGGCGCGTGCGACGTGAATATTCTCGCCTGCTGGTGATAAATGAGAAAGCGGAAGTGAGAGGGGACAGGTATTTATGTTGTTGGGAGGCAGTCGATCTTGAAATTCGATCGACTGGAAGAGAAAGAATGTTATTAAATACATGTATTTAATAACATGTATATAATAATTGTAATAATTGTCGACAATACATCGGAAGGAACATTAAAATAATTATGTAGAAAACTCAAGCGTGTTAGAAAAAATCTGATATTTTAATATCAGTTTTAAACGGTTTATTAATATCAGTTTAAATGCCGTACTTAAATGGTTGTTATTTTATACTGAATATTAAACAACGAATATTAAATAATGAAGATATAATAAAATGAATTAAACACTACTTTGTGGAAGAAACTTAATATTTTTATTAAGATACTTGTAAAGAATTAGATATATATATTTGTGAACTTAAAATTAACTTGATAAAGGCCACAAATTTTACCGGTTGCACGACAGCCAGAGTTGATATTTACATTTAGAAGATCTCGACATGGGTGGTCATTTCCACGAACGGAATTTACTTGGAATTCTTCGAAGACATAGTTACAGTTATGAAAGTGTATTTAAAATTTTTAAAAGCGCCTTGTCAAAAGTTTGAATAGTCATTATTTCGAAAACATATTACGGACCTACCAGAGTCGAATTATGCTAGCTCTTCTTTATATAATACATATTTCTACAATAAAATTCATATATATATGCAGCAGTACATTTCTCTTGTAACGTACCGCTAATAAAAATAATGAAACTCTTCTCTTGTGCTCAGAGTTTAATTTATTCCATTCTCTCTTTATTCAGAATGGCATGGGTATTTAAGTCTCGGCGACTTTCCGAGCGTTGCCTTGCAAATTCCACGCGATTCTAATCAGCGGAACGATTTTGGCGATAATTTCTACAAGTAAGGTAGGACGGAACGCGGAAGGATTGGAAATTAGCGCGCGACAAGCGCGTGTACGGTATAAAAATTCGTCTCGGATGATAAATCGGTGATGCGCGATTCGCGACGAGCTTCTCGCGCGAGTCAGGCGTATACAAGCCGGCCGTATGCATAAAATGTGGTAAATGCCTGTACGTCGCTCTCCGCCGTGCCACCTCTCCGACGGTGAGCGTTTCGAAGCATGCGGATGCGCGTTAGGGCTTCCTCTTTTTTTCTTTCGCCGTCTCTTTTTATTTCATCCATGCGCTCTCTATAGGTACCGAAGGATTCTTATTGCCGTGGCTCGCGATAAAATCCGCAACTATCCGCGACTCTCTCCCTCGACTACTCTCGATATAAAATCGCCGTCGCATTTTTTCTTCATGAGACACCCTGGCATGGCTTGGTTCCCTCGACTACTCTCGATATAAAATCGCCGTCGCATTTTTTCTTCATGAGACACCCTGGCATGTCTTGGAATTATATATACGTATTTCTACGTATGAGTTGGCGTTGTGTCTTTTTAAAAAGTTCTATTTAAATACCACACGCGTCTATATGTCTATACATATGTTTAATATTTTTTATCTTAATAGAGACTAAAAATATGTATACATATTCTGTATACAGAATATAACATGGGTAAATTTTAACGAAATATGTGAACATCGCTACGAACTATTTGGAAGCATTTAAAAGTAAGTTATTTAATCGAGAAGACTTCTCTTTCGAGAACCGACCGATCGCACGGATTTCTCGCAAGCAGGATCAGGACGCGTGCCGAGACGCGGTTACAAATATCAGACTACTACATATCAGGCTACCCACGTTATTGGAGACGCAGAAAATCGAGGAATGCCGTGTATTATCGCACAGCCCACAGCCTCCGGCTGAGCGCGAAAAACGTACGTGTAAGTCGATATACAGAGTGTCCCAAAGAAGGTGTACGTCGCGTCGGTAGCGCCCCGATTCATTGAATCAAATCCGGCTTTGATTTTTGTAGAAAATTTACCTTAATTTGTTGTTGATACGATTAAATTTGGATAACTTAAATACCCTTTAAGTGTGCCTTGAATTAATATAAATACAGCTGTTATTTATAATAAATCGACAGAATGAGATAAGTTAAATACTCTGCTTTTTATAGAAAAATATGCAATTTTTATTAATAAATAGCGTTAAAAAAATGTATTTGTTAATTTGGAAAAAATCGAAACCGGCCAAAGTTTGATCAATTTTCCCACATAATTCGAAGTGAATTCGAATTATTACTGTAATTAAATTTGAGATGTTAAATTAGCGATATATCTATTATTTTAATATGATTTTTATTTTTAATGTATCTACCGATGAATTGAATTATTAGTAACGGTAATGCATAACGAAAATATATCTTGATGAAATTTCTTTAGTAAATCGTCTGTGAGAAGGCCTGTACATGGGCACAGATACGTAGCGTATATGCACGTATATTTATAAGAGCGTAGTTACGAAATTTCCAGCCGGGGGTCTATAATTGCATTTTGAAATTTACGAGGGTGGCGCGTATCTGTCAGAGTGATGACCTTCGGTATTCGCACGAGGTATTAAATCGAGTTTTACTTACAACAATGTGCTATACACGGAGTTTTATCTCGAATACAAAAACCTCGATTAATGTTCTTATAATAAGAAACGAATTCGTTTTTTAAATCCGGAGATAAATTTATAATCGATTGAACAGCTCATCTTGTAAAATAATAATATTTTTTGTAAAACATTGCTTTCTACAGATGGCTTTCTACAGATATCTCTAACTCACATTACTCGCGTGGGATGTAAAATAATACATCTCGGTCTTAGAATTTTATTAAATTTACAGAGTGAAACTTGTTTATCGACAGAATGTTGCACAAATAGTTTCACAATTAAAGAGAAGAGCTTATATACTTATTTTATCTAAAAGACGCATATTATCAATCTTTATTTAATTGTAATCATTAAAAAGAACAATGAAAATTGAGATACAATTGGGATGTAAAATATATCTCGTGCGAATAATTGCGTTAATAACCATGCATAACGTAGGATTTAGAATTCATTTCACTTGAATCTTTTTAATCCTCAACTAGTCATGTAAGCACATAATGACTCTATCTATTACGAATGCAGCGAGCGTATGATATACTGACTTTAAAGAATAGTGTTATAAATTATGTATATCCATTCTTCAGCAGTAAAAAATGTAGATTAAATTAGCTACTTACTAATTGAAACAATGTAGATATCATTTATCTCTAAACTAAATTTAGAAACGCTATAAATCATTAATATAAATCATTATTTGCATTTCTTAAAGTGCTTAGGTTAGCTTCAAATTATTAATATCCTTCTAAGATGCTTATGAATGATAAGCATCAAAATTATGGAATTGTATGCCAATTTGAGATGTGATATTACTATTCTAATTCTTTTCAAGACCAAAAGAATTCTGCGCACGGTTTGTATATGCACATAAATTTACTCTAAAATATTTAAGCACTAAGGGGGGAGGAGGAGACGGTATTCATAGTCGATTTTCATATTTGAGAATGTTTTAAGTACAGTCTTAAGATGAGTTAATCAGAGAGCTGCAACATTTTAAGTCATTACTTAAGACGGTCTTAAAAAAAGAACAAACTATAAATACCGTCTTAAGATTCGAAAATACTTCTCCGTTTACTTCTCTTAATCGATTAAAAAAGCCATTAAATTCTAATTTAACGATTGCGCTGTGAAGACACGAGCGTAATACAATCGCACCGAGTCCCTACAGACTATTTATGCCTTACAAGTCGAACGCATCTAATTGAGAAAATCGAACTTGTTTGTTTCATGTTACTCGCAACGCGAAGGACGAAGTTGTTGGGGAATGAAATCGAAGTATAAATGCGAATCGAATCGGCGGCGCGCGACTCGTTGCGAAATTTCGAAACGCCCGAAAGGCCTTTTGCAGGCGTCGCGTCGGGCTTTTTACATAAGAATCGCGCGCAGCAAGCCGAATGGTTATGTGTCGGGAGAGAAAGAAAAAAAAATAAGCCACCCTCGTTTTCGCAACCGGCGGAGTAAATCAAAAGCGAAAATAACTTACGGCCCGGTACGGGACGGGAAGAGAGGAGAGGGACGCGACAATACGATAATAAACAAGGGATAATTTAGCGTGCGTTCGTGGTTACCGAGGTTGAAATACCCGGATAAACGCGTGCGAATAAGCGAATTTCTCCGATCGTGGCGGTCCTTTCCGATTGATCGCTACGTTGCGAAAGAGACGCCCGATGACGTCATGGAACTATGAAGCGACACGTCCTCGGATATATCCAGGGCTGGGCATGTATTTGAAATACTTTTATTTAAAACGCACTATTTGCAATATAAGCGTTTTTTTACTTTTTATTTTAGCGGATTACATAAAAGTATTATGTATTTTGTATTTAAAATCGAAAGATTGAAAGCTTTTTGTATCTTGTAATTTAAATAATAAGATTGATTATCAATGTTAATATTTGAAATACTTCCATAATCTTTTGTTATTAATAAATATGAAATACAATATACTTTTATATGTTTTCACGAAATACAAAATACAAAATATAATCTTACCAATATACTGTTTTTCAAATAAAAGTATTTCAAATACATGCCCAGCCCTGGATATGTCTATAATATTCTGTCGTGCCGGTAAAACCGCTCTATCCTACTGACATTCCAAATAGTATCGAATGCGAGAAAAACATGCTAAAAAATGCAAATCCTTCTGGATTTAGGTATATTTCGCAACACGGTTTCGTACGCGATATTGAAGGATATTAATAATTTTTTTCTACATGTTTTATATTTTGAACAAATAAATATGAGAAACAAGAAAACTTCAAGCGATAAATATTCGATGATGAAACAAAAGTGACAAAAGTTATCGTTTCTTACTACTTTATTGTTTGTACTTCCGGAATTTCAGAACCTTTAACGGCGGTATTATAACTATATATATGTAAATTCTATTGATGTGAATACTACGATGTTTTAGCGCCTTACTGTTGAAATAGCTATAGTGAAACATTGCAATTGGATCCGCTTTCTACGAGCTGATATATCTTGAATTTATCGCACAAAAGATTAGGGACAAACTCGAGACACATCTAACTACTTCAAACATATGGAGAAAATCTTGAAACGCCACAAATATTATTCTTAATGTCTTAAGTTTTTTAAAAATTACATTATTATTTCAGTATCTTCTATTTTATACGGATAATAATTTTACTTGAAAAAATTTCAGGGATAAGCAACAAATTAATATTTTAGACGTTTTATACATATTTAAGCATTTCGAAGGAAAGATTTCTTAAATATTGAAACCTTTGAGGAGTATCGAGAAATATAAAATATCTTTTGCAATGATTTAAGACAACTTCCGGTTTCGAATAATATTGGAAGCGCAATTCGAATTTTTACGCGAGAAAACTGTTTGAGAACAACTTTCAAAAGGAGGGAGCGCTTATTATTGCACAAAGCGAGCGTTGCGACAACTTGCGACGTGTCAAAACGCGGTTTACGATTCACGATATACGATAATAAACAATGAATTTAACTTCTCGCCCGCACAAAAGCGCGGCGAACGGATGCGCGCCGCGCGTGAAAAAATGACGCCCCGCGCGCCAGAAATTTGTCCGATAAGTAGCGCGCGCGGCCGCGGATCCGCTGGACCCGCAGCCTCCCGTTACCCCTTCACGCCCTTACCGTACCCTCCTTTCTCTTCCCTTTGCGGAACGTGTTCTACGCGCCTGCACGCTCATATACGCATATAACGTGCCTACACTCCGGACTGTCGCGCAAGAGTTGCTC
>NW_017300343.1:4120692-4126483 GCF_001594075.2 Trachymyrmex cornetzi | reverse complement strand
CCCCCCCCCCGGCCCTCTTTCTCTTTCCCTCTCATTCTCCACATCTCTCATGCGGGCTCCATTTCCAGCGCGGTCAGACCCCCGGCTTCTCACCCGTAACACGTACACGCGTGTCATATTTTCTATACAATCAGTTTGGCGCGAGAGACTCGATACTCTTCGACTTCGAATTCCTAGAACGATTCCAATTTCCTCGCTCAGTTTTTCTCTATCGTAATCTACCTCCTTCTGGCGAGGATTTTCTACTTGAGCCTGTGAATATTCCGCTAGTGTTAGATGCACGTGTACCAAGAGTATCCTTTTAACCGCGTATCTTCTTCGGACAATCTTAAATTAAAGATGAATTTTTTCTGAATCCGCAAGAATTAAGTTGTCGCACTTTTTTTCACATTTGACATTTGCACGTGCTTTGTTAATTCTCTTATGTTAATGCACAACTTTTTTTTAGCTTTTCGTTTTTTACCATGTTTCGTGTAAAGTTCTTGTAAAAAAATGTAAAATGAGATAAAGTCTGTGCAAAATTATTCTTTATGTTCGGAAGATAGAGATTTATTGAGGTATCATAAATCTATACAAAAATAAAATATACTTTTACTCGTATTAAAATTTTATTCATGTGTCGTTATTATCATTGGTGAATAAAATTGTATGTCATTATCTGATTTAAATTTTCTTGCTTGTTAATGGTCATTTATTTTCACGGATAAAATTTTTATTTAAAATTCGAAATAGGTATCCACGTATTGACGGAAGGGTAAATAATATTGTTTAATTTAATTTAATAATAAAACACAACATTGGAGGTCATATTCGATCAAAGTGGATTTTGGTACCTAACAATATTTTTCGAGAAAAACAGAATTTTACAATTTCTATTTCAAGCAAACGGTAATTATTTGTCGGTCTCGAAGCAAAGCTGGAGTATGTAATATCATAAATTACTAATAGAATCTTTGTTCTGTGCGAGGAACTTGCCTTTGAAGCCGGTTCTGAATACTTGCAGCGCGATCTCCGGGTTCCAGAACCCCCCTTCCTTCCCCGTAACATATAGCAAGTGTCATATCCCACGTAACTGAAGCACACACGCTTTCATGGATGATACATGTATCGCCATAAGCCACGCCGCTCGCTACGTATAATTGACTCGCGACTTTCTCCCTGGGAAGTTCGATATCGAGGAGGCCACCCGGCAATAAACCGAGGGGGTAACCACTAGTTGAAATATTGCCCCACAGATTACATGACGTCATATGATTTCATCTGATTACAAATAATTTTTTTCGCCACATATGAAGTCGTTTGGTAAAATATATACGAATTTATTTAACATTATACAATGATTTATCATGGTTGCATACGTAATTATTGGATTATACATAGAAATTTAATATGAATTTTATAATGATTTCGAGGACTCTGTCCCACGATTACATTATGTGGTTACCCCCTCGCAATAAACTAAGCTCCCGTGATCGAACGGCGCAGCTATCATCGCGTTACGTGGCAAGAAATTATTGGGCCACTCTTTTCCTCGATCGTCTTCAATCGATATTAAACGTGCTGATCAATTCGACGAGATTTGCTAAAAACGAAAATTAAAGGCGAGTATTTATCCTTCTTAATTTATCGATATTAATTCTTATTATTAATATATACAATGATTTTCTTTTATTATACATGATAGATTATTTAATTTTCATCACTTTTACACAAGTATAGATATACACAAATTATAAAACGTAAGGAATGAGAACGTAAGCGCTGTAAACGTTGCGCAATTTAGTTTGTATATACATAAAAATATTTTTTGTTTTATATACTCGATAAATGTTTTGACTCTAGTTTCGAGTCATCCTCAGCAACAATCAATAGTAAAAAAATGCAGACGGAATCAAGACATGAGAATCCTTCTAAAATTATTAAAAACATTGTAGCGTTCCACAATGCAAAAATTATTAAGTGTACATACATTTCAATATTTTTAGAAAGTATTTATAAAGTCGTGTGCTTAAAAAAAAATAAAGAATAGAGAAATAATTATTTAGCCAGATGTTTCTAGTATTTAAAAAAAAAAGAAATGCGCAAAGACATGAGAGATTCAATCGAAAGTAATTTGGAAAGAGATCCAAATACTAAAACGGTGTAGTTTTAGTATTTCAAAGATCGGATATTTTTCTTCGTTGGCGTTTTATGAACTTTTGTTTACTAAAAGAATTCTATCTATACATGCGATAATTTGAGAACTTGGATATTTCATACTAAAATCTATAAATGTCTAAAGAATCACATATTTTTGTAACATTTTTTAGTACATATATAAATTACATTTGGAAAATAAATTACAAATTAAATTGGAAATATCGAAATGCGTGGATCCAGAAAGGGGCAGAAATAAAAATTAATTACGTATGTGTCAAAAATAATTGCCCACAAAAGCTCGCGAGTTTCGCGAGCTATCGGTGGTCGCAGAACTGTATAAATAGCTCACACGAAGTATTAATAAAGTATTGGATAAAAAAAAAAAGAGAATACTCCATTCGTCCCGCGGCGACCCGTCTTGCTGGATCATCGTCGACTTTTACGCGAACGGCGAAAGATCCCAATAACTCTCAGCTCTCGTAAAAAGAAGAAGAACGTGACGTGCCTCCTCCTCTCCTTCCCTCCCTACTCATCCTCCCCCTCCCTCTTTCTCAACATCTACTCGTCAGGCCATCGTCAATTACGGTTAAACTCGTTACAATCTCATTATATTCGCGCGTATCTCCTTATCTTCGCGGAAGTTCACCCCCGGACGAGGGGGGGTACCACCGCACCGCACCGGTGCGAGATTTTATACGCATGTGTCGCACGCGTACACATTGATATACGTACGCATGTAAACGCATGCGCGCGCGCGCGCGCGTACAGGTACAAAAAAGTGCGTGCGTACACAAGGGCAGGTATACGTGTACATATCGGCGAGAATGTTTCCGTTAAAAAATGAGCCCGTGCCGGTGCCACACGGCCGTAACACGGTACGTAAAGTCAGTGGCGTAACCGGTAGCATCGGCGGTCTTCTTTCAATTAATAACGTGATCATAGGTTGTTAGAGGTTCCTTCGCCAGACAATCCCCACCTTCCCCTCCCTTCTTCCCGCCGTGCCACCTTCTTCTCCTCATCTTGCTCCTGCAGCATCCCTCGTGCGCTCTCTCTCTCTCTCTCTCTCTCTCTCTCTCTGTCTATCTGTTTCTCTTTATCTCTCTCCCGCAGTCTCTCTCCAATTCCTTTTTATCTTCTCCCTTCGCCTTGTTCCCTCTTTATTCTACTTCCACGCGCGTCACTCCACTTACCTTCTGCCTCGTTTTTTTCACCGTTCTCATCGCCATCCTCATCGCCCCTCCCTCCCCTCCAGCCCCCTTCACGCGCGCTCGCTTCGATCCTCTTCTGCTTATACATATATGCACACAGGGTGACTCGAGATCGCCGGATATCCTTCTCCGCAGACTCTTCCCGTCGATGTGCTATCGAAATTTTTCGAAGAAAACGTCGAGCTACTTAACTTCTAAGTAATTAGTAATTAAAAACGCGATTCTGATGAATCAAACTAGAAGATGATACGATAACGTTTTATTTTTTTTTTTTATTAATATGATACTAATCTTTACTTTAAACTAGTTTATTTAATAGGATTAATTGGAACCTTATTATAAGACTAAAATGTGAAACGTTGAAAATCTTACTTGACGTTTTCACTGAGGGAAAATTGTTTACAAGTCAACTGTAAAGAAGCTGCGGTTAAAGAGATATTCGATAGTTGGCACAAAACACACCGTATATGTGGACGCACGTATGCGAGTCTCTTCCACGTAGTCGCACCTACGATCTTCTTATTCGAGCGACGCGTTTCGCGAATAAGAAGATCTTGCCGAGCGCATAATTTAGCGTGAACGAGCGTGGTCGTGCGGGCTGTCATTTTAATTGTCTGATGATCGGCGGCGAGTATCGATCCGAGTGTTCTTCGATCTCTCGCACCATTGGTCTGCCGGAAATTGGTCTTCTTTCAATATGTCAGACACGGGGATCCCGAATAATCTTGTAAAAGATTAACCCAACGAAAAAATGTATTATATAAGAGTAAGTGTGTTCTAAAGAAACCAATATTAAAATTAAATTTCCGAATCGTTGATTATAATTGCTCCTTATTATTGTGCGAAACAGACGTGTTTATAGTTTAATATGAATACAGAAAGAAATTAATTTAGAAATTAAATGTATTAAAATTAAGGGTGTTTTAGACTTTAAGATTCCTATAGGTTTTGGGACAAAGTACATTTGAGAAATGTGGTTGAGTTTAGGGCAGCGGAGCCCTAAATCCGCCGCCACTGCTCGTTACTCCTCGTTTGACCGGTATTGTAATACAATTTGAACGAATCCTCCCGCAGAGGCGAGGCGCGAGATAAAAATAAGTTAGCAGCCGTATTTCAAAACGGATGATCCATCACCGACCACCTGACGGATCTTGTACAAAGAGCAGCATCCACCTAAACCCGACGTCTTGCGCCGCGTTCGTCGGCGAGAAGAAAAGAGAAAGAGAGAGAGAGAGAGAGAGAGAGATAGTCGCTAAATTAGGATTTAGCGAAAAGGACACGGCGTGGTACCTTGAAAAAAAAGATGCCTCTCATTGTCATGATAATACGCGAGAGATATTTTACTAGCCGCCGGTTTCGCCCATAAAACGATCTAAGTTTCAAGTTCGGCGAGAGAGAAACGTGAATATTTTTCCGCCTTCGCTAGGTATGAAATCGATGTTATTTACGATTTAGAAGTAAATTAATTTATTGCAAAAGTCTGATCTCCTTACGTTTACACATTAATTAAGATAGACAATTTAATCACAGAGCGGTAATGATTTTTTTTATTTCAATCTTCCTTATTAAAACTTATATTAGATAAGCATTTGAGAGAATTAAGAAATATTTATTTATTAAACACTCATGCTGTTAATAATCATTTATGTCCATGTATATGTATATACATGCCATGTATCTACGAAAAAAAAAAAAATATATATATATATTTACATTTATTATAGAAAATAAAATTAATATTAATTGCAAAATAATTAACAATGTTTTTCATATCGACTCTTTATCTTGCTCTTTATCTTGCCCAAATTTTTTCGATTTTTTCTGGATGTTTACGTATTAATTACATCCACCGTAGAATCAACGTTCCAATGTTGCAGCTTGTCCGAGTGACTGGCTCATATCGAAAGCGATATGCCAGATAGCGATATGATCGAAGGTTAACTACGTGGGGAAGAGCTACCGATCTCCTCGTCGACGTTGTTTTCTCGTGACATATTCTACGTGTAACGGACACTTAAGCCGCGCGTTGCGGTCTGCCGCGACATCTTGCCCGTTCAATGGGGTCCGTCGGTCGGGGCCGCACGATCGCGAAAGTCCTGATGTGACGATGTGGCACGCTCACGCGGGGGTGCAAGAGAGGAGAGGGATCGGCAGAGAGAGAGAGAGAGAGAGAGAGAACGGGCGAGATGTCGAGAGGGAGAGGTAGAGCGGCGAGAAAAACAAAGCGGGCCCCGTAAGCGCGAAACCACAGCGGAAACTTGGAAGGCTTCCTCGTCGGGGTGTCTGCCCTCCGTTTCCTCGTCCCTCCCGTGTCCCTCATCACGATCCTTGCCGACTCTTCTTTTTTTTAATTGCATCGTCGAGACATAGCAGAGAAGAGGTTGTTGCGATATCGCTTATGCGCGAAAATGCGACGTCCCCGAACGATGCTCTCTCTCTCTCTC